>NC_135448.1:3982500-4015000 GCF_051991255.1 Vanacampus margaritifer
ATCTGAGATCTGTCCCCTTGAGGGGGAGGCACTGTTATGATTTGTGTATATGTTTAGGTTTGTTTCTTGTTTTGGCTTTGTGTTCTTTGTGCTTTGTGTCTTAATCGTTGGATATTGTTTGCATCTGTGCTCGTCAACCTGTTCCCTTGTGTCATCCAGTCATCTCCCACAACCACTTGTATCTTGTTTAGGTATGTCTCGTCTTGTCAGTTGGCTTGTATTTAGTTTCCTGGTTTCTTTCAGTCTTCGTTGGATCATTGTTGCTGTTACCTCCCTTTTGTTGTTACTTTGAGTTTTAGTCTTTTTAGAACTTTGTTTTTATTATTTAGAGTTTTACCCAGTACTCCTGTTAGTGTTTTTGTTAATACATTTTGTTTAGTACTGTGTCGCAGGGAAACAAATGAAATGAAAGGTAAGGCTGCTTTAATAGAGTTTAAAATGTAGGAAAAGCATCCCGGTAGGATGCTGCGCACCACACTGGAAGTCGCGATTCACAGCGATTACGTATTTTTGATTTGAGCATGGACAGCTACTTTCTAGTCCAGAAGGAAACGAGCAGAGTCTCGCAAAGACAGCGTCGGTTAGAAATCCCCCATCGACTTTGACCTCACGCCAGTGAGTGTAAACCAGGCCAATATTAATCCTGTACTGTGCTTTTGTCCAGGTAGGCTCCCTTTTTATTATCATCATATTTTTTAGGGTCAGACAAAAATGTTTGCTCTTGGGTTGTTTTGCAGCTTGTCTATGACAACAGTATTCGCGCAAAGATACTCCACGCGACTTCCGTCTTTGGAACCAATGGGGAAAAGGGGACGTCCCGTATGCCGTAAAGCAGTCTGCACGTTTGTAGTTTCTTTTGCGTGGCATTGTTCCCACCATCTTTCTCAAAGTTGGTTAGTGCCAGTAAAAATGATACAGACCCCCTCAGGCCATGATAAAGGTTCCATTAATCTAGCTGTAAGTCAATGTTTCATCAGCAGAATTATGAAAATATGAATTGAAGGTTAAAAGTTAGTTAGTGGGACTTTAGTTCGTGGTTGATTTCATTTTGTACTTATTTTGTACTCTACATAGTGAATGTTAATTAGATTTCTGAGGTACACATGCAATGCAGCAATTATTACCACTTTTCATTTGTCATTAAAATTAGGGAAATGTTTTCTACAGTGTATTGTTTTTAACAGTCATACTGATGGATACTGACTGATGAACTTCTGCTTGTACTTGTATAATCAATAATATTAATTAAATCACTGTCTCTATGGTTAATTTATGATGGTGAGTTTTTACTCAGGGCTCTTTTAAAGCCATATAGAAATTCAACCAGCGCCACGCAACAGTCTGATCAAATTTCGAGGTACTATATAACCACATTATGCAAATAATCTGTAAAAAGAGCCGTTCAATTTTCCTCCACTTAAAATATTCTAAATTTGCAGAGTGTCAATACACACCGTGCCTCTAACTTGAGTTTTTTTGGGCTCTGGCGACATCTCTTGTGGGATGAATTTGATTGGCCCTTTGATTTGCCTCCTGGACCTCTTGGTACCGTCGGGTAGCGTCTCCATAGCAATGTCAGCTTCATCGCTGCTCGCCTGGTCACACTCTGAGCATTGCCTGAGAACAAGTTCATTTTACAGAACAAAATGATTAGAATATGAGAATGCAATAGCTTTTTTACTACTGGTTAAAAATGCATACGCGCACACACACATGCACACACACACGACTACAACGACAGTTCAGGCACCATGTATTCTGGGTGGTTTCAATAACCATTATTATGCTTACGACAACTGGGAGGGGCCACACACTCTGACAGCGCAGAAGCCCAATCAGGATTGAATGGTAATCCTAAGAATTATGATTCTAAATGATTCTAAATAACACATGTAGTGGCACTTTGTTACTTCATTTTAAGAAACTTACCAGTAGCTGTTCTTGGTCTTCTTGGGCATGCGTGTCAGTGGTGGTTCTAGACAACCCAGATGATAGTAGAGTTTGCAGGTGTCACACAGCACGAGTAGATGTTGGTCTTGGTTCTTCTTACAGATGCCGCAGCTGCCATAAAAGTATGTTGTTTATGAGTTAGCGCTGTTTACAATGGTAATGATGAATACTAGAGATAGAATGCAGCGAATGCGTTTAATTCATTAATTTATTTTTTTAAATTTTATTTCATAATGGGCTCGTGTGTCTACTACCTATGATTCAAAGTGTGAAACAAGAACTCATATAATGCAGTATTGGGCAATAGATGGAACAACATGATTAGTTCTATGGAGTCACTTCAGAAGGTTTAGGAATTGCGGTAACATTGATATTGTCAGTAATGTCTACTGAGAGTAAGGGTTATAGCAGTTTTGGAACTTTCATTATAGTTAATTGGTATTTCGATTTTTGTTTGTTTGTTTAGTTGTTAATTTCTTTACTTAGAAGAACACTCTTTTTTTGCCCAAGATGGGGGCGGGGGGGTGTAGTACAAGAACATATTATTGTCAAGAACATTTATACTTGACTTGATTTCTCCCCTTAAATCGTAAATTAACAGTGGCTAATCATAATTTTTGGGAAAGCAGAGTTTAATTGCACTGACTAAATCTTCACTATCAAGAAATCAATTAAATGTCAGCCAAAAGGTCTCAAAAAGCTGTGGCAAAATGTCGTGATCCAGAGAAATTAAAGAACAGATGAAAATATATTATCTATCAGCCATTCCTAAAGCTTTCTGACTCTAGAGAACCACGCTGAGAGGAGAGCCATTATCCACAAATAGAGAAAAAACACAACGGCACAATGGTGAACCTTTCCTGATTACACCAAGAGCGCAGCGACAACTATCAAGGAGGTCACAAATAGTAGAGAGGAAGATACAAAAAGAGTTATGATGCCCAGATTTGTACTTTTGTGAATGCATGTTCATGTTTTATCTTATCTAACTAATGATGCAACTTTAATTCTTATTTTAGATTAGCTATAATGGAATGGGGCACTCCGGTTTCCTCCCACATTTCAAAGACATGCATGGCAGGTTAATTGAACACTCCAAATTCACCATAGGTGTGATTGTGAGTATGAATGGTTGTTTGTCTCTGTGTGCCCTGCGATTGGCTGGCAACCAGTTCAGGGTGTACCCCGCCTACTGCCCGAGGCCAGCTGGGATAGGCTCCAACGCCCCCCGCGACCCTTGTGAGGACAAGCGGTTAAGAAAATGGATGGATGGATGGATGGATGGATATAATGGAATGACTGGAGTTCATGTTTCCTATGGAGTCCCATGACTGGAGTTTATGTTTCCTATGTGAATTCACACTTAACATGGAGAAAACTGCAATCACGTGACAAAAAACTGTAGGTAACATCTAGGAGCTGAGAAGGATTTGATGGTAGGAGAAGATACTGGCCCGACCTTGCAGACCCAAATGTATAGTGAGTTTTCTGGGAACATCTGGCAGAATCCCCTGTCAGAAAGAGTTTTAACTCCCACCTCCAGCAGAACTTTACCCACGTCCCAGGGGAGCCATGGTGGGGTGTACTGCACATCCATTATTGAAGCGGCCAACCAGAGATTCTTTTTTTTAACATCAAAACCACTTTATTAGAATAATTGACCGCAAAAATTTACACAAGTTTGTCAAGGCATAACAGATTTTTTTTTTTCTGTCATATTTAGATATGTTATCACTCTTGTGCCTTGGGATAAAATTATTTTTTGACTGGTATTATGTCTTTAGGTCAAAAGTTACAAATAATCTCTACTAAATGTAATCCAGAACAACATCAAAAGAACTGTAGACCCTCCTGCTTCAGTGAAGGTCAGTGTTAATGACTTGACAATAAAAAAGAGACTGTGCAAAAAAGGCATCAATGAGTTCTGAGGTGAAAACCACTGTTGACTAAAAGGGAGAATTTGCTATGGCCTGATGAAAGTTAAACTTTATGGAAAGTGTGTCTTGTTGCGTCATACAATCAAACAGGGTTTGTGGCTGCTCTACTCCTTCAGGACCTGTACAACTTGCTGTGACTGATGGAACCGTTAATTCTACTCTACCAGAAACTTCTAAAGGAAAGGATGTGTTACCATCAGTTTGTAACCTCAATCTAAAGCACACTTGGGTTCTGCAGCAGGACAACGGCCCAAAACAAACAAGCAACTTGACTTCTGAATGGCTTAGAGTGGCCTAGTCGAAGTCTGGACTTGAATCTGATTGAAATGTTGTACGACCTCTAAAAAGCAGTTAATGCTTGAATACCCTCTGATGTTGTTGAATTGAAATAGTTCTGCAAGCACGAACCAATAGCTCCCCAGAGAGTGGAAGCCAAAGACTCTTGATTTCAGTTATACTGAGGGACAAACCAGATATTCAGGTTCAGGGCATGATTACTTTTTACACTTTTCCTTATAATGATCTGTTAAAATTGTTATTTTGTGTTGACGTTCACCTGATATTTACATCTAGGAAAAGTATACAAAAACAATAATAATTTAAGAAGGGGATGAACAGATTTCCACGACAATGTATGTAGTTGTTTTGCCAGACATTCACAGAATACCATAATTTTGAAAAATTTAGCAAAAAAGAAAATCTAAATCTTAATAAAACGAGTTTGTAAATACACCATAATTATCATTCACACCATATTCCAGATTGCTGTACAAAGACGGGAAATGGCAAGACGTCCTGTTGTTTCTGCCGCTGGTACTTTGTATTTATAAAGTAGGTGCACTAAGATTTCAATGTGTGTGATTTCCCACCTGTAGAGAATTGCTGGCAGGCTGGATGGCTTCCCTTGAGTCCCCCCCTCTTTCTTGCTAGACTTCCTCTCTTTGGGGACTATTAGGACAGCTGGAGTGTTTAGTTTCTGAGGAAAGGAGGAGAAACACATAGCTATGTTAAAGAGTTCCAAAAGTCGTCATGTTTCATCTATGAATCATAGTTCTGCACCTTAAAATGACCATGCGCACAACAGTGTGCTATATACTTTTTGGGAACAGAAAGAGTATTGTTTTTTGTGTGTGTGTGTTTTTTTTTTTTAAATGTGTAGAACATTTATTAAAAGTGAACTTTATTATAAGGCACAATGCAAAACATTGCAAAATGACTTTACAAAGTTATCAACTTCAAATACAATGTCGCAAAAACAGACAGCAATAAAATGTTTTTTTAATTGACAAAATTTGCCACCTTAAGTGAAGTCTTGTGTGGCCAATTTACACAAAGGTTTGCATTTGCCACATTGATAAGTAAAACCCTTGGATAAGCTAGGGTGACCATATTTTTAATTTCCCCAAAAAAGAGGACGCTCTGCCGAGTGATACCTAGTGATACCTACATCATTCTCAAAGTTTACTCAAAGTTGCCATACATTATAACTATTTTAACATATGCCTCCTCTTTACAGTTAGAATAAAAAACAAAACACATTACTTTCTTACTTGACAAATTAATAAATAATGACAATGTTGTAAGCCCAACCTTTCTTAGTCCCGCGATGAAACTCTCTTTATGTTTTCTTCTCTTTTTTTAAAAAAAAAAAGGGGCGAGACAGGATCAAACCCACACCCACCCGCAGAGCGCGACCAGTGAGCTACAGCTCTGGGCCACTGACACAGCTCAGGACCTGATTTGAAATCTTATGAATCGAGAATCAGAATCAAATTTATTGTCATTGCACATGCAAAGGTACAGAGCAACGAAATAGAAAATTGTCATGCCTCGGTTCTGTGGGGTCGTGCTTTAACCTGGCAATAGCCAGATTGATAATTGTAATTCACTCAAGGGCGTTCTTCACATCATCAATTTGGGACTGCTCCACAGTGATTTGCTCAAGAAAGGCGGGACATTCTGGACAATACTTCAAGATGATTGGACGATGTAGCATCTTGTGCACGTTTGTTTTGGCCAATCAAGGCAACGGATGCAAATGTCGTCTTCAGTCTCGTTTTAGGAAAAAAAAAAAGCATGAATGTTAGAATAAAAGTGTATACAAGTAATCATATATTTGCTACTAATGTGAACTTTGGATGAATCTACTATTCAAATGGCTCAAAGGTCACTAGATTGTGTTGACTATGTTTTTGATTATTTACACAGCCTAAGACAGCGAGGAAACAGGAACTGCGCCCAATCACAAGGAGGATGATTAAATTTTCAGTGACAGTTGACAGATAAAAACATGCTTATACTTGCATACACTTACAAACAATCAGACAAATGTGTTATTTTGAGACAATGCAGCGTTGCACTATAATGTGTTTGCCCAGCCCTTTAGAGGTACAATGCACTCCTCATGTGATTCAGAAAACAACGCAAAATAAAAAGAGCGAGAAACAAAGAGTGGCCAGAATGGTTTGAGGAGTCTGTGACTGGACACCTCTCTGCTCTCCTCGCGAGTAAGAAACTTGTCTTCTCATCCTTGTGTCTGTGTATTTTTAATTGTTCTAGGTTGCTTGAACCTGACATAACTGGGTCTTTCGAGAGACGGATGCCAAAATACCTGAGGATTCCAGCAGGCGTGGTGGACTCCAGAAAGAACATAGCCATGGCACAGGCTCCCTAGAGTGATCTTAAGATCCTTTTTGAGGACTGGGTTTCTCCCCACCAGCTGGGATCTAATAGGCTAACGGCATTCCGACGCACAGAAGGCAACTGGGTAAGAAAAGTTTACTTTGCAAAGGTACTGACACAATAGTGTAAAACCCTGTGAATACTAGTCAATGGCAGGTAAATGACAGCGAGTCGGATAAATTCTATGAGACCTGAGATAACATTAGTTTTGGATTTTATGAGTTTTATTCCTAGGGGGAGATCAGATGCAAATTTCTTTGGGAACTGGGTATAAAGGAACCAGAACTTTATTAACTCACTCCTGGAGAATCCAGACTACAGTATCTGGTTGATTCCTGTCACCTTTAGGCTTTGAATGAAATAGGGTGCCAATTCTACGAGTTTTAGATTTGAAACAAGAGAATCTGAAAAATTCCGTAGAGAAAGAAAGGCGGAGTCCTGTGTATACTTAAATTCAGTGAAAAATAAAACGCTTGTGTAACTGAGAAATAAATGAATGAAGATAAAATACCACAAGGTATTTATCTCATATAAAACAGTGGGTTTGTAAACAGCAGTTTGTGGATGCAAAGGCAAAAAAAATTATCCACCTGAAAAGGTTGAAGTGAGAATTACCCCAACAGAAAATTTTAGTTGCTGTCCTACTGATGAGAAACCAGTTTTTAGAACACCGTAGGCGCTGACAAACTGGACCAAATTTTCTAAAATAGGGGGTTTGAAATACCTGCCCGTGACCCGAAAACCAAACGAGATAGAGAAATGAGATTTGCACTGGCGCTAAGATTAAGACAAGAAAAAAGATTAAGCCTTTACAGCCTACTGATATCAAGGCATAACTGTATTGTGTGTAAACGTGTATGTGAGTATGGCTTCTTACTGTGTTTGTCTGTCTGTGAGCTCCTGTATGTGTCTGTGTGTCATATTGTCTAAAGATGATGTCTAAAAGGGTTTAAATCGTGTATAAGGGGTTGCTAGATAGTGTCTAACATAACTGCATAACAAAACGTTGAAAATTAAAAATTTTGGTTGTGTCAAACCTGAGGTGTGTGGGCAAAAAGTGGTCCCAGACCTCAGGTGAAAATTGTGCGATGAATTGTGTTTGTGGAATTATGTGAGAGTTTGAGTGAAATAGGTGTCTGGTGATGAATTGTTGAGATTGTTGCAGACAAATTATGCTGTTTGCAGGATTGTTGTTTTAAGCATGGGAAATAATAAAAGTAAGAGACAAACATGTGAAGGTACGATTATAGTATAATTAGAGCAACTGTACAAAGAACTGTACAAAGAAAAGATGAATCATTAGATGAATTCAGAGTGCGATTTGAGAAAGTGTTTAGAAAAAGTAGTGGTGGTGTTGATGCTAGATAGGTAGGAGGTGTATATCAGCAGCAGTTGAAAAATGCATTGTTCAGTGGGAAAAAAAAACTAAATGGAAGGACGCAGAAACATTTGGTTTGGAAAAGAAGAGGTAGTTATTCCAAAAAGAGAGGAAGAGGTCGAAGTAACAAAAGAATAAGTTAAAAAAAAACAATAGGAAGAACTGTAATCAGTCCACAAGAAATGAAGATGTTTGTTGGAAATGTAATATTAGAGGACATTGGGCTAGAATTTACCCTCAAAAGTACAATACAGATAGTTCAAAATGATTATAGGAGTTGAAAAAACACAGACAGTAAAGGACGACTGTGTTAGTGATGTGTAGGTAAAATATGATTTTTATGGAAAATTTTCAATGTTAAAAACTCATGAATTGAAGAAATTAAAAGATAAAAGAATGAAGGTAATGACGTTTAGCATGGACAGACAATAGGGAGGGGCATTGAGGCCTCTGCTTCTCCCTTATCAGCCTGACCCTGAGAGAGCGTGACTCTCCTCCACTTTCTGTGGACAAGAATTTAGCAATGTTCCACCTTCTGTAAAAGGCTTATGATTGAGGTGGAAAATACATAATGACATATATATCATTACATACATATATAATGCAAATCTGGTTTGTTAAATACAAGTTTAGAGAAATCTGAAACTTTGCTTTGAGTAAGTGATGATAATTTTTTATTGTAGAGTATTTATAGAGGCACCATTGGGCAAATTGCCAAATGGGGAAGGGCCTTGATATCACTCGAATGATAGACGCTTTTATGTGGAGACGATTAAATACCCGAAAAGACTATGGACTATTTACTATTACTTTGAGAGGTAATGATTTAAACGCTTATTGACTCAATTTAAAAATAACTTACTAGAAGTTAAATGTTTAAAAAAATATATTACTGTGGTTTTTGCATGTATTAACAGACTTGACAGTGACAAGAGACCTCAAGTGAAGGAGTATAATTTGACTACTCGAAGTTTAGATGAGTCTATGAATTATGCTAGACATGCTGAGAGTGTAGTGCACCGATTAGAAACAAGAAAATCTTCTGTAAATATTAAGGTGTAATTATAAATGAATTATATGTAGTGAAAAGTTTAAGTGGATAGTCATTTTGAGTTGTCAGCCATGAATGTCTCAACAGGGGGGATATGGAAAACATAGTAACAACACTTTACTACATATGAATTCGATATTTTTAAATTTGTATGTTTTTAGAACTTTTGTTATATATGGATTTGATGTTTTTGTTAGTGTGTATGGATTCTATTGAATTGAACAATAGTAATACAACGTGAATACTACCAAGTACTGATAACATTTTAAAAGTAGTTTAAATTGTTCTAGCAAAACACTTGGACGTTATTATTACAGCAAAAGCCTTGTGTAAATACATCATGTCTCTATATGGCATACTAGTTAATTGGAGTAACGAATGAAAGTCACTTTTTAAGTCACATTGTTAAGAAAAAAATACAATAAAATAAGTACATGACATGACATGAAGATTATGATCAGATAGTTTGGAGAATTGTAAAAGGAATAGGGCAGTTTTGCCCGTTTGAAATTTTGTGTGGTAGAATATATAATTTGTCTATTGTAAATAACCTGTTAAGTTGAGCAGATAAAAGAAATTGATTTAAGTAACTGAGGAGATTGTTAAATGATGAGGAAGTGAAAATGTTTAATCAATTGCCAGGCGACTCTCTGCCTCTGCAGGAAGGCCAACCTCCCATAAAGGGTTGTGACTGGTTTTTGATCAAAGGTCCAGTGTTGGTAAGGTAAGTGTTGTTGACGACCCCTAATGCAGTGAAGATCGCTGAACGACCCTCCTGGATTTACTTACTTTGGTAGCCAAACTTTTTTTTAAACGTCATTTTCATGCATGTGCAAACGTAATGCGCACTTCGTTTATTAATTTATAAATACTTATTTTATTAGGGCTGCCAGTCTAATGTATTAATTTGATTAATTATACTGCAAATTAACGTGTTATGAACATTAGCGCAATTAACGCTAGAAGTCCCACAGCCACATACATACTATATAGAATACCCAAATGGCCGCCCAGTGGTTGGATTAGTCTCGCCATTTATTTGCAAATGAGGCAATAACTGTCTCCAAGTGTCTTAGTTAGTTTTAGATTAACATCCAAACACAGATATAATCAGCTCTACCATTTGGCTTTTCTAATTTCAATACCAATAGGGCAGTTGGCTGCCCTTTTGGCCAACTCAACAATGTCTACGTTTACATGCAGTCAATATCCGGGTTAAGGTCAGAATTCCCGTTTCTGAAACAATCGTGTTACACATTTACATACGTGGCAAAAAGAGTTACTCACGTTTAACATGCTAATTTGTGCTTGATTGGAATAACCCATTTGGACTGCGACGCATGGAAAACATAATCACGTAAATAACGCCATTTCCGCTTTTAACTTATTATACGTTCAATAAAAGACATTATATTTACATATACATATATTTTATAATAATAGTATAAATTTAATGAATTATAATAAACGCAATGATACTAAAAATTTGCATAATTTTTTTCCGGCGTTTCGGTTTTCGGCTAAGAATTTTTCATTTTCGGTTTTGGCCAAAAATTTTCATTTTGATGCATCCCTAGTTAAAATCATGGATGATGCCATTGTAATTGACTTCCCAGGGGTCTTTCAACACAAAGTGCAAATACTTTGTTACTGTACTTGAGTAGTTTTTCAGTACTTTGCACTTTTCTGAGCATTTTTTAGACTACTTTTTACTTTTATCAGATACATTTTAACATGAGTATGTGTACTTTTTACTCGATACATTTTCAAAACAAGGTTGTCACTTTTGCTTTTAAAAGCATGAAAACGATTAAAATACTTGACCTGGAAGAAACAGCAGCCAATCTTGTGATTGGCTCTACAACACATGACGTGCAATTGGCTATATCAGAACAACCCGCAAATATGAGGGCAATGCACGCCGCCACTACAGAAGATAATTTCAACTTGATAAGAAGAAAGCTGCAGACTCTCAGTCAATAATATGAAGGAAGGTTCATTCATGTCAGCGAGCAGTAAACATGAGCGAGTGATACTCAACACTGCACTCCACGCAGGGCAAGTCAGGGTCAAATGGCCGCTGTATACTGATAGATATTGTAACATTTTTAATACTTCATTTCATATATTAACCATTGTTACACATTATTAATATTTTAATTCTTCAGTATTAACCTTGTCGAAATGTTTTGTGTCCTGTGCAGAGCAGATGGTGTTGATTTCGGTATAATCTGACCTTAAGCTGGGACATACTATTTAGTCTAAAAAAGTTCCTTCTCAGCGCTTTGTGCGAAAACACATTTGGTCCTTGAGAACATAATCTGTTTCGAACACGCACTCCTTACTCTGTTTTCGCTACTGCTCATGGAAAAGTACCCAGAGAGTATGTTTTGTCTACAAATGAAAGAGAGGAGGTCTTTTAACTATAAGAAGCCATTGTACACGCGGAAGAGCTACATTCGACACTCTGAAATTCCACCTGTTTAAGTGAAGCAATTGGAGTCTGTAATGAATGTCCAGAGATCTCTGACCTTTTTTTTATTAAATCATTTTTGCAAAGGTGTTTTTTCTTACATTAAATCTGTCTTCAAGTTTTCGAACACGCAAAGAGGACAAAATAATTTTGCTCCATTAGCTAATATCTTACAAATTGACGTAGTAAGAAACACCCGTTCCTCGTCAAGTACATTTCAGAGCCTGTACTTTTTTACTTTTACTTGAATAATTATTTCAGTGAATACTTTTACCAAAGTTGTTTTTTACACACGTAATTGTACTTTTACTCAAGTACCGAATGTCAGTACTTTTCCCATCTCTGACCTTTAAAAGATATACCGGTGCATGACAAAAACTTTAAATGTGTTTTTCTCAAAACGAGTGATTTCAATCTGCCAACATTGAAACTGTGTGGGGGGTAGGGGTGTTGGGGGAGCTTGCATTGTACTTAACAAGCTGTCTTTGAAGTCAATTGCCTTCAATTACTCCACACCACGGTGCAGGGGAGCAGACAAAAGGGACATGAGTGCCTTGGGTGTTTAGTTTGCATTGTACCCTACTTATTTAAAAAAAAATGTACGTGTGAAATCTATTTTAAAAATAGCCCACTAGTTATTGGATACTCTGTCTTGCTAAGAAAATTTTAAACAGAGGAAGAATATTAACATTTATTTACTTATAAACATGTTTCTATTCTAAATGTAAACTTTTCTATATTTTGTTTAAAAACAAAATAGAATGTGCTACATTAAAAAATTATGTAATTATTTCCTCAAATATTTAAAATAAGCACATTTTAGAGCTGTAATTTTAATACTTATAATTATTAAGTAATAAAATAAAATAGTGTGTCTGTGAAAGCTGCTCCTTGCTATGCAGTTCAGAAGAGCTGCTAACAAAAACATTTTTGCCATCCAGCATAATAAACATATCATTTAGATATACATGACTGTTATACTGTAATACAAATACAAATTAATTAATGTCAAATATTGGGATATGTATTACCTTGAAGATCATGTACATACAGTATGTATTGCAATATATATCGTATCGTGATCCCTGTTTCATGATACAAATCGTATCGTGAGGTTGTTGGCAATACCCAGCTCTACTATTTATACACACCTATAGACAATTTAAGGTCACTAATGACGCATTTCCATTAGCCCTGCAGTGCGTGCGGCTCTCTGCTCTGCCATAACATTTCACGAGTGGCATGTCGCACCAACATTTAACCATATTTACAATTGAATATGGACCACCATGGATGAAATATTGCGATCTTGATTTCACAACCGGCTTGCGAAGCTATTTCTGAATGGAGAGCTCAGCCTCATTCATTTAACTGCCGCTCTCATTCAAGTGAATGGGAACACACGACCAGGCAAGCGGTGTGCACTCGCAATTTTTTTAAACCACAAGTACCCTTTAAATTGTAAATATATTTCAGCGTTGTTGTTAAATATTATTATATTTATTGTATATACTGTATTTTTATGACTTTGGCAAAGACCGGCGGGCGCCTCTTGCCTCATTTCTATAAAATAAGGAAATGGCGTGCTCCATGGCGTTGCTTGCTGTGTTGCTGTTGGCCAATCAGATGACAGTGATGACAGACGACCGGCGCTGCAGAACCACCTCTGAGATGGTTCTAAAAAGTGGTTCGGTTGTAACCGCTCGGCCCCGAAAAAAGTCCCATGGAGAGAAAAATGCTGTTTCTGTGTGGAACCGGTCTGGTGGAAAAGCGCCATAATTAAAAACTTGGATGTTTTTTAAATGTGGTAGGAAACCGGAATACCTGAGGAAAACCCACACAGACACAGGGACAACATGCCACATATGAAGATAGGAGCACAGGTTTGAACCCACGGCCTTTGAACTGTGAGGCGGATTCGCTAACCAGTCAACAACAGTGCTGCCGGAAAGCAGAATTGTATGAAATTAACAATGCTTGTATTAAGGACCTTTTAGTGTAGGACTACTTTTTCAAAGCATTTTGTTTCACACATTTTTACTGAATTACATCAAATGACTCCTTCATGAGCCAAACCCTTTTAAGGAGGGGTTTGAGACATGCTGCTTTATGCCCCTGGTAGGGTTTCCCCTTACATAAAATACCTCTAGGGAGGTGAATGTCACCTCTTTGGCAGAGAAGGGGTCAACCTGCAAGGTTGAGATATTCCGACTAGATCTAGGTGACTGTGTAGGGCAGAGACCTTGATCTCCCCATTGGGACACATTGAGCTCTATCTGTGAGGTATGACTTAAATCAACAAATGACCGAAGGTGGTGCAGGTGGATATTATGGTCCACAAAAGTCTTCGCTCCCACTTACTCTCATAAAACTTTTACTGCGAGTCTTTGTTAATGTAACGCAAGATGTCTGGTACATAAAACGGACGACGGAATTACAACTGGTTGGAAATCTCTATATTCATGACTGAGTTGACTGTGGAGCCAAGGCACTTATTTTGCATAAGGAAAACTTCACGGTAAACCAGAAAAAAAAAATAAAAAGTTTGCATAAAATTATCTTAACTCAGTTGGGTCACAAATGCACTTAGTGTGAAATCTGGGTGTTTATAATTGAACACAAAGCTGATATATCTGCACGTAACCATGACAGTCTGGTGTATGAATGGCATCAGATGGATAAGGTTGGTTTTACCTTTTGCCATCCAATTGCAGAGCAGTTATTTGTTACACCTGTCACTATATGCCATTGGCATAAATATAATAATAATATTTTAAATATTAATACAATAATAATAGTAATTAGCTGTGAAAAATATACACTTTCACTTTTAACTTAAGACATAAGTGATTTTTCTAAAACTGCATCCCGAACTGAACCGAAAACTGAGCACAAAGCCGAAAAACCGAACCGAACTGTGGATATTGTGAATCGTTCCACCTCCAATACACCTTGACAATTTTCATATATTTTTTTAAAAACATCTCATTTTACACTGTCCCAATGATCCTTATCAGCATCGATACTGAAACGGCACACATTTTTAACAGTTGCCAGTTTTAACAAAAGATTTCAGGTCAAGCAACTGAAAAAAAGGTTTCCCAACCAACGAAGAAAACAAACAAACAAGCCAGTAGTATTAATACTGTTAAACATGCATATTTCTGCTTGCAAGTCTGTATTGTATACTAGGACTCCAAAAAATTAATTTCACAGTCATGAAGACGTAAATTAAGACGATGATGTGTGTGAAAGGTAATGGTGGTACCTGGCCAAGGATGTCCCCAAGCAGAGTCCACATAGCCTGGCCTTCACTTCGCAGATCTCCATTGTCATTTAGCAGCTCCTCTAGAGATTCACAGATCTTAAGACATTCATGGATAACACAGAAGAAAACATTTGATCAGGCCTGCCCCATGTACGATTGAACATTGCAATTGTTGTTAGTATAGTCCACAAATTTTACTGGTTTACTGGCTACATCCACTTCTCTATGCCATAACAATAATTATACAGACTTTGGCTGACAATGGAGTCTATGTTCAACATTTTAATCACATGTTGCATGTTCTGTCTCTACTCTATTTTCATAATTTGACATTAATCTTCAGAAAGACTTTGCTCTTCTGACCAACAACAATACAATTGTTACCAAAAATGCCAAAATAAATAAATAAATAAAAGTGAAAATAAAAACGGATATAAAAAATATATAATGGTGTTCGTGTGGTGGATGGGTGCGCAGTCATAGGTGAAGAGGGAATAGAGGAAAGGGCGAAGAACACCGGTGTTCCGGTGCTGAGAGTCAGGGTGGACGAGGTATATATTCCTATCCTGACCCTTTGTAGCCTTTATACACACACATAAATACAGTTTATAGAGTTTGAACACAATTCGTTCTTGTGAAATGTCCGAATTGTTCAACCTCCAAAACATCCATCCATCCATTTTCTTAACCGCTTAGTCCTCACAAGGGTCTCTAGAGCCTATCCCAGCTGGCTTCGGGCAGTAGGCGGGGTACACCCTGAATTGGTTGCCAGCCAATCGCAGGGCACACAGAGACAAACAACCATCCACAATCACACCTATGGACAATTTGGAGTGTTCAATTAACCTGCCATGCATGTCTTTGGAATGTGGGAGGAAACCGGAGTACCCGGAAAGAAACCCACGCAAGCACGGGGAGAACATGCAAACTCCACCCAGGAAGGCCGAAGCCCGGACTCGATCTCACGTCCTCTGCACTGGGAAGCGGACGTGCTAACCAGTCAGCCACCGTGCCGCCCTGAATGCATGCTTTAGTTCAGTGCTGAGTTTGTGTATTTTACATTGGGCATATTGTTAGACTACCAAGGGGTCCTTGTGCGCTGTTTAGCATCAGGCACATTGTTGAACAGCTAAGGGGGGGTCCATGTGCCAGTATTTACAGAAGTAGTTACAACGGCGAGTAAATCTCCTTTCTAAAACCACTATGGTTCATAGCACTTTATTTTTTGGCACTGGCACTGCTGTCTTTCTTTGGCCCATGTCAAAGAAAATTGTCGTGGAAAAATCAAAATGCACTCGCAAATGTACGGAGCACCTCCGGGAGTATTCACCCGCTCTGACTGGAAATGAGCAGCGCTTCGTCTCCACTACCGCACGTGAGTATTCGGCATCGCTCTGCTTCACTCGGCTCAAGGTATGTTTGGCTTTGCTTGGTTTGCTTGGGTGCTCAAACTCCGAGAATGAAGTCAAACTCCGAGGCATTTTTTACTCAGAAGTCGAAGTCCGATTTGTACGAGTTCCGAGACGTTCGAACTCTGAGGTTCCACTGTATATAAAAGATGAATGGGCAAAAATATCAGCCGAGACATGCAAAAAGCTGATCAACAACCATAGGATGTGTTTTATTTGCTGCAGTAGCCAATTAAGGCTTTTCTATTGATTTTTTTTTCTTTTCAGAAGGATATGAATAATTTTGGACGTACCACTTTTTATATATACAACGTATATACACTGGAGGAATTAAGTATTTGATCCCCTGCTGATTTTGAAAGTTTTCATACTAAGAAATAAATGAAGAGTCTCAAATGTTTATGGCAGCTTTATTTGAATAGTAATAGAAGGAATATCAGAAAAAAAAATACAAAATATTTTGCATTTCAGTGAGGGAAATAAATATTTGACCCCCTAGCAAAACATGATTTAATACTTTATGGCAAAACCCCTGTTGGCAAGCACAATAGTCAAATGTTTATTGTAGTTGCTTACTAGGTTGGTACTTGGCAGACACATCAGGAGTAATTTTTGTCCATTCTTTTCTGCATATTATCTCTAAAACCTGGTGGTTTTGAGACTGGTGTTTGTAAACTTTAAGGTCCCGCTCTTTCCGTAGATTTACTATAGAAGGTCAGGAGGCTGGCTAGGCCATGCCATGACCTTGATGGGACTCTTATGGAGCCACTCTTTTTTTTTTCTTGGCTTATATATTTTGGATTGTTGTCATGCTGGAAGACCAAGCCATTTTCAGGGTCTTGGCGAGGCAAGGGGTTGTCACCCACGATTTTGCGATACATTACCTTGCTCAATTTCCCATCAATGTGATGAAGTCAACTTGTCACCTTTGTAGAGAAACACCACCAAGCATAATGTTTCCATTGCCATGCTTGATGGTGGGGATGATGCTCTTCAGCATTTCCCTTCCTCCAAACACGTTGAGTTGAATTGAGGCTTGATTTTGGTCTCATCTGACCACAGCATATTCTCCCAGTCCCGCTAGAAGTTATTAATATGTTCATCAGTAGCTTTGATCTCTAACCTTTCTCATGATTATTGAGACCCTACGAGGTGATATCTTGCATGGAGCCCTCAGCCAAGATCGACATGACAGTCATGTTGTACTAGTTCCACTTCCATATAACTGCACCAACAGTTATCCGTTCTTATTTAGCTTCTTATTGTTTTGTAGCCGATTCCAGCCTTGTGTCGGTCAACAGTTTTATTCTTGACTTCCAAGAGCTCTTTGGCCTCGCCCCTGTTGGAGATGTTGGAGTGTCACTGAGTCTGTGGGCAATGGGCTTTTTATACAGGTGATAACTTGGGAAGAGGTGTTTCTCATGCAGGTAATGACTTGATTGAGATCCGGAGTATGTCAATGGTCTATTGGAGCCAATATTGCTCATAGCTGGTAGAAGGTCAAATACTTATTTCCCTCAATGCAATGCAAATTATTTTGTTTGTTTTTATCTTATGCATTTAAAAAAAAAGATCTTCCTGATATTCTTTCTATCACTGTTAAAATGAAGCTGCCATAAAAATCGGAGACTGTTCATTTATTTCTTAATATGAATACTTTCAAAATCAATCAAATACTTATTTCCTCAACTGTCAAGGCTGAGAAATATTTTTTTCCCCACAGTGATGCCTTTTATACAACATCCTACTATCTTCTGGGAGTCATTTCCAATCCGGAAAAAAATTGCTGGTTTAATATGAGTGACTTTAAATAAAGTCATGCCTACAAGGCACAATTTAAACTCCAATCTATCAGTTATGCGGTTGTACATGGGAATAGAGCAGCCGGGAAATAATTCCACATCGATGAATCCATGGTTTGGAAGGTGAGGAAGCAAGAAAACGTCGAGGATTGCCATCATTCCAGGGGCATCCAACCGCTGGACATTGAAACTTCGCGTTCCAAGTTGCGAGAAGTGTTGGAGCGATCCACCAAAATAAACTGGGAGGCCGCGCCGGACGGACGAGTTAGGCCGCGGTATGTGAATGGATTGTGAACACCAGTTAAAGTGCACGGCAACAAATAACGTGAGTACCGTGAGTTAAACAGTTGCTACCTTTTGATTTTAGCATGTATGCTACTATTTGTTAGCATGCATGCGCCAAGTATGGTACGGTGCGCTCGTTTTGGAGCTCCAGTTACCTACAGTAAGCCAGTCACCAGTAGCTAAGCGTAGACTGCGTGTGTGTCGGTCTGTGTGTGTGTGTGTGCGTGAATTGGAAAAAACAAGGCAAGTGCAATATATGAAGTGTAAAATGACAACAATATTTTTTTGCCCCCCCACCACGCATCCCTGCTTTATGGGATCTACCAATTATTTGATCACAGCTCCGTACATTTTTATTTTTTATTTTATTTTTTCTTAGCAAATGTAATACCGTATATGTCTCCTGCTAAGATGAAATTATTTGCTGTTGGAAAGGTGACTGTAAAAAGACTAGATTGATCTTTAACTTGTAATTTAGTTAATTCAAGAATATACTCAATTAATTGTTTTATTAAAAAAACAACAACTATGGTTTAAGTTGTCTGCTCACCTTGTTGTACTCCACATGCAGTTTGTCTTGCTCATTCTCCAGCTTGTCTTTTAAGCTCTTCTGTTCAGAGATGTTGTCCTGTATCTGGATCATTCGCATATTACGCTCTGAATATCAATGGGGCAAAAATCAATAGCAAGATCACAATCTATACAGGAAAATCACATACTAGTGCACCAATGGCAGATAAGCATTCTATTGCTGGATAAATTTGTATGCAAGATATTTGCAGATAAGGCAAGATATTTGCAGATATGGCATCTATGTCACATCTGGCATCACATACACAAATTTAACTCATTCACTCCCAGCCATTGTCACTGAAGCAACCCCCTTCGCTCCTGGCTGTTTTACTGGATTTTAACAGATTTTGCAAGGCCCACAGAATATTGTGTTCTATTGCTATAAAAACATGGAACCTACCAAAAGAAAGATTAGAGTCTCTTCTTTCATCAGGAAAAAAAAGGATATTTCATATTTCTTCAAATATGCAAATCTGCATGTGCCGGACCATGAATGTGTGGCTGTCCACTGTATGTATACATACATATACAGGTGTTTTCTGATAGAAGTGTGTCATCACTTGCTTGAGGACAAGCACTAAACAGACACACTCATTGGCACTTAAACAATTATAAAATAGAGTTGGTGTCAGGGGGGTACACTGCAAACACTCTGACCAGCAGAGATGTATTTCAAACGTAAGGGACAAATTAAGCACAAAATAAATGACATTGATAGGACTTAGGGAGGACTACATTTTTACCCAAGTAGTAATTGACAAAGTCTGCAGTGAGGGCAGGCTGTTTGTGTTTCCGACGTCCATCCATGCTCGCATTGGTGTCATTTGTGTCCACTGGGAAAATATCTGTGCTGATCCCCATTAGCTCTGCCTTTCTCATTAACTTCCTGATGGCTGAGGCACTAGATGTCAGAGGTCGTGGCAGCTTTTCCCTTGGCACCCACGCTTGAGGTCGGGTGTTTCTGGACAGCTCTGCTTTTGTGCGGTATTGCTGCAGGCGTGTCGTAATTCGGGCCTATGAGTGTATGACAAAAGTAATTCAGTAAACTACACTTTTAGTTCAATGTGCAAGTAAATTACAGTAAGAGAGTGGTGTTCTGTATCTTCTGCTGGTGGACCTAATGTAACACCAAGTATGTGCCATCTTACCTGAGCTTCAGGACTGAGCTGTTTCTCTCTCTCAAGCAGAGACACCTTGCAGTAAGACTGCAACGCCAGGTAGTTTTTTCTTTTCCACTTCCTATCAAAGCGATCTGCATGCTGCTTGCAGTAGGCAAAAAATGGATCTGCAATATCCTATGGGATCACCAAAAAATCACATTAATTTCAATTTTACTTATAAAGGGGAGTGTTATTTTTTCACTGGTGTCGGGCAGAACCCTTCCACCTCCAAAACACACTTTCCAGGAAAACAAAAAGTGTTTGCATCCCATTAACATTGCATTGTGGGTAGTCAAGTGAGGAGAACCTTGGAAATGGCAGCACATTGGATGCGCTGACGTCCTCCACCAACAAATTCGAGCATTTGACTCTAAACAGTCCATAAATGTTTGCTTACAACAGAGAGTAAGTGGTGGTTGGATTTGGTGGTGCTAACCAGGGAAGCTATGGAGTGTGCAAAAACGTTTGGAAAGTACATCCGTCGTGGAAGCTTACCCTGCTCATCCCACTAGCACAGGGGTCGACAACCAGAGCCACGTGTGGCTTTTATCCTTCTTTTGTGGCTCCCTGTGACTTTTGAAAACAATGTATTTCATTTTAATGTTGCACGGATGAGGATCGCTTGACGGCATGACGTGCGGATGTAGTCAGCGCGTGTGTGTGGTAGAAGCGCACTGTTTAGAGGGAGACCGTGGAAGTGATGTTGTGAATGTGAATGCAAACAAGTTTATTAGAAGCTAAGGGGGAAAGTGTGCTAAATAAAACCCAAGACTGCAATGTGAACCCCTGTCTCCCTGTGGCTTTTATGTCCGGCTATCGGACTCCACTTTTTGGCGACGGGCGAGAGGCGAGATCTCCTGTGTCCGGGGACCAACGGAAAACAGATAACATTGAAATTAATTTTATTTTAGTTTGTCTGTTTTTTAATCAAATTCTAAATTTGAAGGTTATGGTAAATGAGTAACATTAAAATAAAATGTTTTTAATATTTTGGTCATACCAAACGCGTCACATCCGACCATGTGCGACACTCGAACATGTTTGAACCTGGTGGACCTCACGTCAAGCACCTCAAAGAAACATTAAGATTTCAGAACATCTATTCTTGGACCTCAAAAACAACGATGAAATATTTCAGAAAATAAAAGATTCGGGACCAGAACAATTCGGAACTGTGCTTCGGTATTGAAAATATGACGGCAACTGTAAAAACCCATGTTAAATAGCCACACAAGAAGAAAACGCAATATCGTTGCTTATAGGCAATTTAGCGCGGAGGGTCGCGAAAGTGCTGGGTCGGCACGGAGGATGTGGTTGGAGCAGTGGGAAGACACGGTGTGGTGTGGTGAAAATCTGCATATTTGCCAAAGTTGAAAAATGTGAACTTTCTTTGCATTTTGCCTCGCAACCTGATTGGCTGAGATGTGCCACATCGGCTTCGGTTATGGACTGTGTCACACACAGCGTCCTGTCTGTTGTCATCTGGAACAAGGGCAGCCACTTACCCTCGTAAAAAATTGTTATCCCCTCCCGGGTACAATGCATGTTTTTCAATAAATACATGAAAACAAATCTGTGTTTTTCAGTAACAGGGTTAAATCTCACTATTTACGCTGGAGTGACGACCGGGGCCTTTCCCCGCTGGGCCTGGGGCTCGGGGGTGCCGCCCGTCCTCCGGTGCCCCCATCGCCCCTTCTGCCCCCGGTGTTCAGGGACGGGGTGGGCGCGGATGCCCTCTCCGCTCCGCTGCCTGGCCCCTCTTCGGCGCCGGTGCAGTGGATCCCCGGGATCTGGGGGTCGGGGGCTGCCGGTTGGTGGGGGTGGGGTCGGGGTGAGGGGAGGCTTGTTTTGGGGGGGGGGGGTGCTGGGGGTGGTAGGGTGTCTGGGGGCCTGGGGGCAGCTGGGGCTGGGTTGGGGTGGATGGCGGGGGTGGATGGGGGGGGCGCGGGGACTGTGGGCCGATGGGGTTCCTGGCGAGCCTGCAGTGCCCCGTCCTGCTGCGTTGGGGTGGGCGGCGCTCCTGCTCCTGGGTTTGCTCTCCGGCCGGTGGCCCCTGCGGGACCCGGGGGTCGTCCTTTGGCGCTGCCGCGGCCTGGGGGTCCCTGAGGTGTTGCGCTTGCTCTGTCCTGGCGGGGGTCGACGGCTCCCCTCTTTGGTGGAGATTTTCATGCACGCCAGATCCACCAAACCAGCATCTATCGAAACTCAGACACAATCTTCCTCAGGTCATTGAATCGGTGGAGGCTGGTGTCTCACTCCGCATCGTCTGTCCTTCCTTCCTTTCCTCAGTCTCTCCTTTGGTCTCTTGAGGTCTCCCTGATTTGTTGAAATTTAGATGTCTCTGGGGTTTGTGAAGGACTCTGGTTGGTGGCCTGGTGGGTGGTGTCTGGTCGGTGCTGGATTTCACTTTCCTTTCTTTTCTTTGGTCCTTTCTAGGGTTTCCTGACGGCCTCACGACTCTGGCTGAAAGTGTTCGGTTTAGGGAAATGGTATGGGATTTTTATTTTTTTATAGGTTTTAGGTGAACTAATGAATGCACGCACGCACGCACGCACATACACATTTCACCCGCATACAAAAAAAATTAAAATACAAAAAAATATATATATATATTTAAAAAAAGGAGAGCAATGATGATGACATGTCAAATCAGTAAAATTACCGAATGATCAGTACTGAGCTCTCCAGAAAAAAAAAAAAAAAAAAAGGAAATCTCAGATATACATAGAAAAAGCTCAGATGACTGAATCAGGCATGAAAATGGGTCAGGGGTGAAAAAGGTGAGCCCAAAATTGGACCAAAATTTTGCCCGTTAATATTTATCGGGCACTCGTCAAACAGGTTGGGAGCATAGAGTGGATGAAGGGATGGTGAATTCAAAAAAACACTAAGAAACTTTTCAACTTAATAAAATATTTGCATAACTCTTATGATGAAACATCGACTTAAAACTAGTTAAATGTTACCTTTGCCATGGCCTGAAGGGGTCTGTATCATTTTTACCGGCACTAAGCAACTTTGAGGAGGATGGTAAGGACACTGCCACACAAAAAACTACAAATGTGCGGACTTTTTTATGGCATACGTCAAAACTTACCCCGGATGAAAGGACAGTCAAGCCCAGATGTCACTCGCTGGTATGAGCTAAACAAAAAAAACTATGCAATGCGTATGTCCTCATAGGAAATATGGTCTTCCTACTAAGATAACAATACCACTTTTGTCCATATGGCCTCGCCATAATCAACGTAAACTGAAAGTTCCTTAGTGTTGTTGTAAATGTTCAAAATCTTACGGCGTCAAGAAAAACATCTTTGTTGGACCATGGATGGATGTTGAAAAAACAGCATGCGCTCACGTAGGGATGGGTACCTTTCGTATTTGAACCGGTTCCGTTCTAATTGTCAGTACTGAACAGTACCAATTTTCGGTACTTTTGTTCTGTTGTTTGTGGTAATGCATTTTAATTTATTTAATAATAAAATAATAATTTTATACAAGAACATTCACTTTAAGTTATTTTTTATTAGATAAAATCGGACAAATAGTAAAACATCATAAATTTAAAACACATGAGCCAGAGAGGGTGGAGTAAAAAAAAATGGTGTAACATGAATGAAGTGTAAATAAATTATTACAAATTACAAAGTCAGAAGCAAAGTTCTAATACAAGAACATAATATAAATAATTGTACTATGTGTAATTATTTTGGTTTCTTGTGCAATTGTTTAAACAAATTTTCAAGAACGTGCCTGCCGCACGTAGCGCGATGAATTCAAACCCAACTTGGGAGTAAAATCTTGCAAAAAAAGGAGAGTTGGAAGAGGACGACAATCCAACACGGTACAAGATACCCATGAAATTATAAATATGGTGTAAGTACTTGGTAAGAATTGTTCTAAAATTCTATAATATATTGTAACAATGGTAGAGCCGCACACCTTTCAACATGTTTTGAATCAGTGGTTGAAGATGGACATATGCTGTGTCCGCGGGTAACGCGGCGGTGCTCCCCGCATATGGCCGCCAAAGGCGGCGACATCCCAACTGCCACTCGGCGTCAGCACCAAGAAGCCCCCGCAGCAGGTGGGGCCCACGCTCAAACAAAGCATGCTAGGAACCGCAAAGCTATACTCTCGTTTAGCTGGTCGGCGGTCAAATCTCGCTTGCTTTTAGGCCGGGAGCCAGGTTCACTCCTCAGGATGTTTTTTGTTACTTGTTTTTAATTATTATGATTTCCTGTTATGTCATACCTTGGGCCATCGCAAGTTGATAGGGACCACCCCCAACTCGGGGCCCTTTGGTCACAGGGGCCAAAAAACACCCCTTTTGGGAAAAGATCCTAGCGAAATTGTGTAATTGCAAATGTCAAGGTACAGCAACTGCATAAATGGTCAGTAAACTCTAAAATTGTGCATGCTGTATACTGACACATGGGGAACTAGCAAGAAAATAATCATTGGGCTTCCTGTATTTCATTTCTCAAATATCATCCTCAACGTACCCTAAAAGATCAAAAAATGTCTCCCCGCCTGACAAATTACCATCAAAAGTGATCAATTTCAAACATTTTATTATACATCTCACTTCCTCAAATGTATTTTAAAAACATCCCACATTTGTAACCTTCAATTTAAATCCAATATGAGCTTTCTATCTGAAGTATTAGAGGAGCAATGACCAACATACTCCACTGTACCCTAAATCGGGAGGAAAAAAAAAAATTCCACAATTACCATTACAGATGGGATTAAGCAATTTTTCTGTGTATAAATAAAATCTTAAACAATATTTGAAACATGGATTATGTAGTACTATACTATCTAAAGAGAATTACATAAAAAGTGAATAATGTTATGCCCCCAAGTGGACCAGGGTATCAAGGTGCAACATTAAACATGATCACACAAAGTCCGGGAACCAAAGAGGAGATTTAAAAAAGAACAAGATCCTGACAAGGAATAAAAATGACTTGTATAGTTCCGGTTCTTGAATGCTCACTATACTAATAATAACAACCAGGAGACTGAATATTCTTAGTTGAACTACTTACTGGATGCAAGAAAGAATGCAGAAGAAGGTCTGCTCTATTCAAAATGGTCTCTACTCTAATACTGTCTTGGCTGCCCACCCACACGAGGGATGGCTCAACCTAGCCCATGTAAATATGTGTGACCTGATGGTCTTAACTGGTTTAAACTGGATAAGTGCGCCAGAGTGCAGATAGATAGAAAGGTGCCAAGCCAGGACAGGACAGGGCACAGAGACAGCGGTCTAGCTCAAGTCACCTATCTACTCATTAAGAGGCCTAATCTAACAGACTTGTGAACAACAATAGATTAACATTCTGTGTAGCCAAATGGAGCAATAGTAGAGTGCAGCTTGACCATAAAATTGAACTATGATAAAATATAACTGGATTTTGATCATCCTCTTCTTCCTCTTTCTGATTATCATCCATATTTGTATGGATTTCATCAGATGCTAAGTCATCCTCTTCTGCCAGGACATCGAGAAGGGCTTTGTGAATGACGTCACCCTCAAACCATAGTGGTTCTAACTTGCCAGTCTCTGTGTTCATGTGAAATCCATGGCTGAGAGGGGACGGGTAGAGCTCATGAGCTCTCTTTCAGACACATACATTGCCTTGCAATAGTATTCACACCCCTTGAGTTTTCAACATTTTGGCATGAACAACCACAAACAAATATATTTCACTGGAATTTGATGTGAGAGTTAAACACAAAGTACCACACAATCAAGAAGTGAAACAGTGTATATCTAATTTCAAACTTGTTTTACAAAAAAAGAAAGAAATTAGGGTGTGCAAAGTATTCGTTCCCCCTGAATTACTAATTTATCAAACCCCCTTTTGTTGCAATTACAGTCTGTTGTATGTCTCAATTAGTTTTGCCCATTCCTCCTTGCAAAACACCTCCTGGTCAGCTAGGTTAGATGGGAAGTGTTTGTGAACCGCAATCTTCAGATTTCTCCACAGATATTCTATTGGATTTAGATCAGGACTTTGACTCGGTCACTAGCACATTGATGCCTTTTTTTTTTTTTTACCATTCCATTGTTGCTTTAGCTGTATGCTTGGGGTCGTCTTGTAGTATTTTTAAGTATTAGTTCACACCCTACTTTTCAGTTTTTTAGTTATAAAACAAGTTTGAAATAAGATGAGATGATAAGACATTTTGTTTCACTTCAAGATTGCGTGCTACTTTGTGTTTAACGTTCACATGAAATTTCAATGAAACAGATTTATGTTTGTGGCCGTATTGTGCCAAAATGTTGAAAAACTGAAAGGGGATGTATATCGCAGTCGCTGTACCTGGAAGTTGACTTTTCTAATGTGCAGGAAGAAGATCCTCCCTGCAAGGTGGGAAGGTGGACAGGTCAGGACAGGTGGAGAGACCCTTCCAGCACCTTCCAGAGTCAAAAGGTGGCAAGGTGGACAGGTCAACAGAGAGAACCTTCCAGCACCTTTCAGAGTCAACTTCCAGGTATGTGTCTGGAAGAAGGCTCATGAGCACTACTCTGAGAGAACTATTATGATTTTAGGGTGACATCATCCCCAAAGCCACAGGTGTGAGAGTGCTGCATGTTTCCGAGGTTTCTCTACTCTCCAACACACCTGATTCAATGATCAGGATCAGGATCAAGCTCCTGCAGATCTTGCTGATGAGCTTAAATATGAATCAGCCGTGTTGAATGCCCCAGGACACGCTGGAGAGACTGTCTCTCGGCTGGCCTGGGAACGCTTTGGGATCCCGTCAGAGGAGCTGGTTGAAGTGGCTAGGCAGAGGGAAGTCTGGGCTTCCCCGCTAAAGCCCTCACGACCCGACCCTAGATAAGGTAGATGATGGATGGATAGATGGATGGATGGATGTGTTGAATGTGGGAAACCTCTAAAACATGCAGGACTCAGGCGCTCAACAACCGCACTTTGACACCACTGCCCAAAGCCGTTGTCGATGTCTTGGCAGAAGAGGAAACAGATGAGGATGATTTAGCAGCCGATAAAATCCATACAAATATGGATTATGATCAGGAATTAAAATCCAGTTATATTTTATCATAGCTCAATTTTATGGTTAAGATGCACTCTAATATTTCTCTATTTGGTTACACAGAATGTTAATCTATTGTTAAGAAATGTTCACAAGTCATTTTTATTCTTTGTCAGGATCTTGTTTTTCTTTATTAAATCTCCTATTTGGTTCCCGGATTTTGTGTGATTATGTTTAATGTTGCGCCTTGATACCCTGGACCTGGCTCCCGGCCTATTTCACGGTCCATCCAAACCCGAAAATGTAGCATGAATGAAAACCAGCATGAGTGGGTGGGTGACGTCAGTACACTGGTTGCGCGTACACTGCTGCGTTCAAGTGTGCCATAGAAAATTCACATTCCATATCTACTCCCGCACAGTCACAACTAAAGACGTGCTTTGGAACATGTCAACGTCTGATTTAGCGTGATTTTGTACCTAATTTGTTGCCCATCTCAACCGGTGTTCACTGATACACTGACTCTCCGGTCACCTACTCTCTGAAATATTTTCTCAACGAATCTGCACGATTCGCGTAAGTGACCAATTTTGGTTTTAAAATGACAAATTTCGCCAAAAGGTGAGAGGTTTTCATGCCTGCTGAATACTAGTTTTTCTGTTTTGTTCCAAATGTTTGAAGTTTAAATATCTGTTTACAAGGAACCTTGGTTTGATAAAAAATTGATCAGCACGGCAAGGGTGTCAAGCTGTCAGCATCAAAGTTAGCAGTCACTTACGCCTTTCTAAAGCAATTAAACGGCCCTAGCAGCACTAGCATTAGCATTAGAGGCGCTTGGAGCTAGCTCTAAATGCTATGGGTTAGGGTTAGAGTTATCAGCGCAATTAAGCTGTTTTTTTTTACGCGTTTGAACTTAATACCGTTTTTTTTTTAAGTTAGCCTCACCTCGTGTCACCGTTAAGAATGAGTGTTGCTGCGGCTGTCTTGCTGACAGTGCACGCTAAATAAGTGATTCCCGGAGACACAAATGTGCATGTGCGTGTGTATGTGTGTGTGCATGTGTGCGTGCGTGTGAGTGTGTACTCATTAGTTCACCTAAAACCTATTAAAATTCCCATACCGTTCACCTAAACCGAATACTTCAGAATCCAGCTAGAGTCGTGAGGTTGTCAGGAGACCCGAGGAAGGATCAAAGAAAAGAAAGGAAAGTGAAATCCAGCACCGACCAGACATTACCTACTACCCACCGGGTTACCAACCAGAGTCTTTCACCAACCCCAGAAACATCTAAATTCCAACAAATTAGGGAGACCTCAAGAGACCAAAGGAGAGACTGAGGAAAGGAAGGAAGGATAGATGAAGCAGAGTGAGATCCACAGACATCAGCTTCCAACGATTCAACAGCCAGAGGAAGAAGCAGATTGTGTTTGAATTTCGATAGATGCTGGTGTGGTGGATCTGGCATGCATGAAAACCTCCACCAAAGAGGGGAGCCATCGACCCCGGGGCCAGGACAGAGCAAGCACAACCCCCAGGGCCCCCCAGGCCGCGGCAGCGCCAAGGCACAACACCCAGGCCCTGCAGGGGCCACCAGCCGGAGAGCAAACCCAGGAGCCAAGAGCGCCCCCCACCCCAACATGGCCCGTGCCCCGGCAGGCCCACCAGGCACCCCACCGCCACTTTGTCGAAGGCTTTTTCTGCATCCAACGATATAATAACTGCATTTTTATCATGCCGCTGTGACATGCTTATAAGGTTAAACAGCTTCCTAATGTTATTAGTAGAGTGACGACCTTTAATAAAGCCTGTTTGGTCGCTATGAATGATATATGAATGAGATTTTCCCCAATTGCGGTGAAGTTGGTTTGCAAGAAATTTACCTGATTTGTTATTATATTCAGAGTTGTTGTAGCTCAATTATTGTATTATAAACTGTATTTTTAGATAACATATCATCCAACTGTATTTTTGTATTTTGTAAGTAAGTCCATATTTGGTGATTTGGGTTTATTGCGTGAGTATTCATCCGTCAGTTGCTTAATTTTATCTTTCAAGTCTTTTTCAAAATTTTTAGCCTGTTTCTTTTTATAAGATGAATATGATATAATTTTACCTCTAATTACCGCTTTCCCAGCTTCCCAGAGTTAATTCTTGAAAAAGACCGGTGCACAGCGGAAAAGAAGGTAAATTATTTCTTAGTTGGGTTTTTAAGTCTCCAGCTGTCGACAAGGCCAAAATTATCCATATATTCCCCTATTACTTTAGTAGATTGTAATCGCCTTTACATGTTGTGTTATTAGAACGATCTATTAATGGATTTAAGACTGTGTTAAAGTCTCTTCCAATAATAATAGTAGAGTTTGCTGCTAAATCAAACAGCTGAGAGAAAAATTCATGGAATCATTCATCATTATTAGGGGCATATAAATTACCAAATGTATATATTTTATTAAATACAGTCACCTGAATAATAATGTATCGGCCCTCTGGGTCTGTTACTGTATTATTTCGAGTAAATAATACATTTTTATGTATGAGTATACAGACTCTTTGCCTACTGTTATAAGGGGCAGAGTACACTAGACTAAAATTCTTGTCAATAAATATTTTTTCTTCAGATTTTTGTAGGTGGGTTTCTTGGAGACAAATATCTGCTTTTTATCTTAAGAGATGGTCTAAAAAATATATTATTTTTGCCTGTGAGCGAGCGCCACACACATTCCAGGAGACCAGAACTAATTTATGCATACAAACAATATAAACTAAATTCTGTGTATATATATATATTTCTGTGTGACACACTTTCAAACGTCCTTATTCCGGTTAATATCAAAATTAACCTACTTAAAGACACATTCAAAATCATCCCCAAAGGCTCATGCATTATATTAATTAACAAAGGCTAAAAGGAAGGACATTTTTGCTATAATTATAGTTAGTTTAAGTTAGTTTTGTAAACATAAAATGTAGTTTGTTAGTTTTCTTTTTTTTTTTTTTTAAGTATTTTCGTTTTAATTTTAATTTGTTAACGAAATTGTTTTTTGAATTTGTTTTAGTTTTTTTGTTAGTTTTCGTTAACTAAAATAACCTTGTGCTCAACCCTACCTGGCAGTGACTCCAACATTTCCAATAAATGTGGCATAATGCTACGTAATGAAGTTTTATACATAAATGGGCTTTGCGAATACCAGTATTTCATGCTACAGTATAACCAGTGCGAGTAACGTACCACGAGGGCATGGAAAAGAAAAAAAACTTTGAGAAGGAGCCGTAATTGTGGAAATCCCCATTCCAGGATGACCAGGCTGCAATGGATGCCGAATGGTCAACAATTTACACAGTATGTGATGCTAAATAAACAATATTAAATAATGTAACGATTATCGGCCGGTTGTAACTTTTACAACCTCATCACAAAGAAATTTAATTTCTGTGTCCTGGACTTGCCAAGGTGAGAGTGGTTGGCCACCAGGCGGGCTTTTTCCCTTCCAAAAACAGACAGCCCCACCCGCTCTCCACCAGCACTGACTGACAGACACACAAAAATTTAAAAACTTTTTCCCAGAAACCTTGCAACAGAACAATGACTTATGAAATGTTATGTGTTTACCATTTTGGAAATGTTGACTGATTCGTGCACACTAACAATTGTCAGGTATGGATAACATTTATTTTTATGTGTTCAACTGTGTGTGGTACATTGATTGATTTTTTGACCTTAGAATCTCGGTTAACATGGGATCCAAATTGCAACCTGATGAGTTTTACCAAAATTCATCCCAGGTTAGTAAATCTCCACCCTGGTCTCTGTGTAATCTGATAGCGAACCCCTGGTGAGGACACTGGCCGAGCCCCCTATAAAGGCACGCTTTCTGCTTGGACTTCCTCTTTGCCTCTTTCCCTCTCGACCCTCTCCTGGCTGCTGGCTCCCCTGCTCTGTGTGGACCTCTTCATTCCGGCACAGTTGCTAACAATGGGCTAGCACACGACGACCGCACGGCTTGCCATCGCACTGCGACAGGCTCAGTAAAACACCCCCCTCCCCGTGAGGCTCAGCTGCCCAGCCAGACGAACTCTCTCTCTCTCTTCATCTTCTTCAAAGAACGGGCTTGGCCGAACCTATGATCCAAGGAAAGGTCTGTGCTTCTCGGGCCAAAACCATACCATCTATAAGTGCAACTTTGCAAACGTTAACCAGATTGTACAAATTGGTGCATCCAATTGGGTTAAACAATTGTGGGTCCCATGTTGTTTTAATTAGGAAATTCATCGCCTCGGTTAAGACCGTTTGTCTTTTCTTGTTTTTGTATTCTTTAATTATTTTATCATTTTAGTTCTTGTTTTATTGCCTATCACAGTAGTTAGTTTTGCTTCTTTGAAGTTCCAAGTAGATTTTCCCAAAAAGGTTAGAAAATAAATGCAAATCAAAACCTGATTGTTTACTGTGTGTGTTTCATCAACCTTCAGTAACCTCTAAGCTGAACAAAGAACTCACAAAATTGTATAAAGGGTAAAGCCTTCATTTTCATGACAGATTCAACGAGGTTCTCATCTGTTATCCTGATAAAACTATCAAAAATAGATGTGGTGCTCGGCAGGCGAGATTCAAAATTAATTTAAATATTAAGTTTAATCAGGCAGCACGGTGGTTGACTGGTTAGCACGTCCGCCTCCCAGTGCAGAGGACATGAGATCGAGTCCGAGCTTTGGCCTTCCTGGGTGGAGTTTGCATGTTATCCATGTGCTTGAGTGGGTTTTCTCCGGGTACTCCGGTTTCCTCCCACATTCCAAAGACAGGCATGTCAGGTTATTTGAACACTCCAAATTGTCTGTAGGTGTGATTGTGAGTGTGGACGGTTGTTTGTCTCTGTGTGCCCTGCAATTGGCTGGCAACCAGTTCAGGGTGTACCCCACCTACTGCTCCAGTGCCCCCCGCGACCTTTGTGAGGTCAAGTGGTTAAGTGGATTGATGGATGGATAAATGAAGTTGAGTCTCCTTCAATTAATGAGTCAATTGATTATTAATTTAATAATTAACAATTATTAATTTAATATTTAATTGGACCGATTTCCCATACAATAGAATAGTGTGAAAGTCAATTTAATAAGTTGAAGCACTGCAAGAAGTCAGTCAAGTGGCTCGTCATCCAAACCTGACTCAAATAGATTGTGTGCGGGAGGTAGACAAAAACAGCGTAGCTAAAGATAAAAAAAGTTTTTTTTTTAAATGTCAGATTTGGTTTGGCCACCTTTTACTAATGTCATGTCAGTATCACAGCAATCAGTGGATCGTTTCTAATCACTAAATTTATGAACATCTACCAATTGATTCTCACTCACTCTATTTGGTTTCTGGATATCTTAAGAGTCACCTGCAGTGAATTTAGCACCCTTATTAAATGCATGCTTAGTTTTATTAGAGCCCAAGCAGCTACCGCTGCGAGGTCCCTCTTGTTTTTCATTCGTATTATTATTAGGGCCCGAGCAGCAATCGCTGCGAGGTCCCTTCTTGTTTTTG
>NC_135448.1:4020000-4105000 GCF_051991255.1 Vanacampus margaritifer
CTGAAAACATGGAAAACAGGCTGGATAGGCGTTCTCGAGGACCGAACTTGAGCAACCCTTGGTTAGGGTAACCAGATTAACCAGGAGCACTTTTCTTGTGCCCTTTAGATTGAGTTAGAAAATCTTCGTGCCTATTCCCAGGGTTTAGATTATTTTTCTACTTAGTAAAAAAAATAAACAATAATAATAATAAAATAAAATAAATCAGCCTTTATAAACTGCATTTTATATTTATTTGGGTTGTCTGTAGTCAGGTTTCCATCTAATTGTTTTGAATTTTTTAAGCAAATTTACTAAAAATGTGCAAATGAACATGCGACTTATGCCCGTTTCCCTCTGTTCTTCTTTTGCGAATACTGAGAGGGGACTCCGCTGCTGTAGGTAGCGGTATACACCATAGAGACGTGATCCACCAGTCATTTAAAAGAGGAAGAAGACCAGGAAGTGACTGTGCGATGACGTCGTATGAGCTTGCTTTTGTAATTCTTGATAAACAGTAGAATTTCTTTGCTGTTTTCCATCTAAAATAGCATTAATATTCGCTTCTTTAATTAATTAAAAAAAGATTTCTGTTTCGTCGTCCCCCCAAAAATACCTTACTCTATCGTCCGACATTGCTTTGGGACTGCAAACGTACGTGTGACGTAATACCCGGTCAAATTGTGTGATGTGTATCCGGTCTTGCCAGCGGTTATTCGCAAAACCTGTTTCCATAGCCAAAACTCTCATTTTACTTTTTTCGACACGCTTCAAAATCCACCTCCTCCAAGCATAAAAACTTTTGGGCGAATTTTGGGCCGTTTTTTGAATTCTAGTGTTTCCATTCAGTTTTATTTTCAACTTTGTTAGATTAATGTATCTTAATTCTCCCATATTTATTAGTCTCTTATTTATTGTAAAGCATTTATTCAACCTTGTCAATTTATTCATTATTGTGACCTTTGTTTGAACTGTTTGAGTTGGAATCACTGCACTCACAATGCAGTCACGAAGACTCATCAGAAGACAGGAAATTTGCAGTCACGAAGCTTCAACAGAAGACAAATGGTCGGATGGTTGAGAAACTTTTAGTGTTTGAAGTAAAGATGTCCTTAATAAAAATGTAATTAATGAATAACAGTACTATAATAGTACTGTACAACCAAATTGTATATTCTGGTTAAAATTTACACTAGAAGGAAGATATATACCACAAGGATATTTTGAATGTCTCACAATACCCTCTCAAGCAATTATAAATTTTGACTTGCATGGACGACACTGTTTTTATGGCATAAAAAAAAATGAATTGACCTGTGAGAAAAAGAAAAAACAAAACAAAACTTAAATTTACAAAAAAAAAAATTGAGAATATTGGTATATATAAGGTTATATTACACTTTTGTGCAACAAGGGTTAATATTTAGGCTATGTTTTAACTGTAAAGTGGTTATTATGGAGACCCAATGAGCAAAGAAGCAATTTTGTCAGCCCTAAGATTTGAAACAAAACACTAAGTGATATCTTAAATCCAGGAGTGGTATAATGACCCGTTGTGAGCTTTTGTTGTTTTTGATTATGCTATTTTAAAATGAAACTAGAAAAATTTCCGCGGAAATTTTGAATAGGACTGCTGACTCTTGCAAGGTGGAAAGACGCATGTAGTACTTTTAGCAATAGTAGTAGTCCTTTTAGTAACAGCACTTGTAATAGCTAAAAAAAAAAGTATTTAAATAGCAGTCCATTCCATTTCATTAAAAAAATAATAATAATAATGTTGTGTGTTTTTTTTTATGTATTTAAAAAAAAAAATGAGCTGAAAAATTTAAACGACTGGAATCGGTCAAGAAATGTGGAAGTTAACCATAATCAACTAAAAGTATCTTAATGTCGCTTTAAGAAACATGCACATTCACGCACAGACATTTGTCTTAAACTTGTTGGACACCACGCACACACATTCAACTAATTTGTATGAGAAACGCACAACTCGAACAAAAGCCTCTCACAATTTAACGGTTCAAGATGCAGATTCCAAAAATGGCTCGTTAGAACAGCAAGGGTTTGGGGAACGCGAGAGCATGTTCTCATTTGTTTAATCGGATGAAAAATGACCAAATTAGAGCAGGTTGAAAACTTTTGATTTAAAAAAAAATGAAGAAAAAAGCCGACCAAATTAACATGGAAAAGATAGGCGAGAAAGTCTGACTTCTCCTCGCTTTAAGTGAAAAAAAAAAAAGGTACTAAATGACACCTTAGCCCAAAAAAAAGTGGGTTTGTCTGAAAGAAGACCCTTGTGACTACAAAATGTGCGAATTTGCTGTCTAGTGAGCAAAGATTGTGGCCATGGTGACGAGTTGAAGTGAAACTTTTGGAAATAGATTTTTGTCGCTCATCACTCTGTTGCTAATTGGTCCACTCAAGCAGACGCAATACACACCAATGTTAAAAGGCTATTTTTCTCCATTTCGCTCACTGTCTTTGAACCCGCACAGGGGGGAGAGCTTTCACTCCTTTTTTCCCAGATTTTTGGGTGTTTTTTGGGGAATTGCGTCGCCATGGTAACTCGGAAATCCGAGAAAAGTAATGCCGCACCGAGTCAGATCGAGCCGCATCGTTTGATACCTCATTTGTGCCGGTGTGATCTACGGTACAGGCCGCATTCTTGCGGAAAAATCGGTGGAAGAATAAATTTAAAAAACTAGAAAAATTCCCGCGGAAATTTTGAATGGGACTGCTGACTCTTTTGTAATGAGCTGAACAGTTTAAAATTTAAACCACTGGAATCGCTCAAGAAATGTGGAAGTTAACTATAATCAACATCAACTAAAAGTATCTCACTGTCCCTGAAAATGTATTTAAAAAAATGTAAATGAGCTGAACAGTTTAAAATTTAAATGACAGGAATCGGTCAAGAAATGTGTAAGTTAACCATAATCTAAAAATATGTCACTGTCACTTTAAGAGCACATACATTTTTGACTTGGAGCCGTCACGCGCCCCACATTCCATTGAGATTGCATGAGAGAAGGACCCCTTCAACAAAAGCCTCTCACGACTTAACGGTTGAAGATACAGATTCAAGAAATGGCTCGTTAGAACGGCAAGGGTTTGGGGAACACGAGCATGTTCTCATTTTCTTAATCGGATAAAAAATGACCAAATGAGAGCAGGTTGAAAACTTATGATTTATCAGAAATGGAGAGAGGAAGGCGCCTGAAATTAACATGTAAAAGACAGGCGAATTAGTCCGACTTCTCTTGCTTAAGGTGAAAATAAAGTTACTAAATGACACCTTAGCCAAATAAAAGTTAGTTTGTCTGAAAGAAGACACTCGTGACTACAAAATGTGAGAATTTGATGTCTAGTGAGCAAAGATTGTGGCCATGGTGACGAGTTGAAGTGACGTCACGCACCCACATTGCATTGAGATTGAATGAGAGACGCACACCTCAAAGAAGAGCCTCTCACGACTTAACGGTTGATGATACAGATTCAAGAAATGGCTCGTTAGAACGGCAAGGGTTTGGGGAACACGAGCATGTTCTCATTTTCTTAATCGGATAAAAAATGACCAAATGAGAGCAGGTTGAAAACTTATGATTTATCAGAAATGGAGAGAGGAAGGCGCCTGAAATTAACATGGCAGAGATAGGCGAGTTGGTCCGACTTGTCCGAGCTTAAAGGGAAAATAAAGGTACTAAATGACACCTTAGCCAAATAAAAGTTAGTTTGTCTGAAAAAAGACACTCGTGACTACAAAATGTGAGAATTTGACGTCTAGTGAGAAAAGATTGTGGCCATGGTGACGAGTTGAAGTGAATTTTTTTCAAATACATTATTTGGTTCCCGGCACTGGATGGCTAATTAGCCAACAGAGTGTGTGAGAAAGCTAAATCAGTCACTGTCTTTGAACCCACACAGGGGGGGAGCTTTCATTCCTTAAAAAAGATTTCGACATTGAGCTAAAGATGGGAAAAATTCCTACAAAATGAGCTAAAATTCGTATCGGTCGGATAACGTATGCGCGTGCAGTGTGTCTTGGAAAAAGGTGCTTGATGTGTGATTTTCGCTTCCCTTTTCCCATTCATTCCCAATGGGGAGTTAATTTGGGAGTTTTTTGGGAATAGCGTCGCCATGGTAACTGGGAATTCTTAGAAAAATAATAGCGCAGCGAGTCAGATCGAGCCGCATCGTTTGATACCTCATTTGTGCCGGTGCGATGTACGGTACGGGCCGCATTTTAGCGGAGAAATCGCTGGAATAATAAAAAATAAAAATAAAAATAAACCACTGTCCTAGGTAGAATAACAATATGTGCCTGCTTGCTTCGCAAGCAGTCCCATAATAAGCCCATTTTCTAGGAATAGTAATATGTGCTGCTTGCTTGCTACGCAAAGCAGTCCCATAACTAGAAAAATTCCCGCGAAAATTTTGAATGGGACTGCTGACTCTTTGGTAATGAGCTGAACAGTTTAAAATTTAAACGACTGGAATCGCTCAAGAAATGTGGAAGTTAAACATAATGAACATCAACTAAAAGTATCTCACTGTCCCTGAACATGTATTTAAAAAAATGTAAATGAGCTGAACAGTTTAAAATATAAACTAGAAAAATTCCCGCGGAAATTTTGAATGGGACTGCTGACTCTTTGGTAATGAGCTGAACAGTTTAAAATTTAAACCACTGGAATCGCTCAAGAAATGTGGAAGTTAACCATAATCAACATCAACTAAAAATATCTCAATGTCCCTTTAAGAAAAATATACTTTCACGCACACATATTTGACTTTGTAAATGAGCTGAACAGTTTAAAATTTAAACGACTGGAATCGCTCAAGAAATGTGGAAGTTAACCATAATCAACATCTACTAAAAGTATCTCACTGTCCCTGAAAATGTATTTAAAAAAATGTAAATGAGCTGAAGAGTTTAAGAAATGTGGAAGTTAACCATAATCAACATCAACTAAAATTATCTTACTGTCCATAAAAAAATGTAAATGAGCTGAACAGTTTAAAAATTAAACGACTGGAATCGGTCAAGAAATGTGGAAGTTAACTATAATCAACATCAACTAAAAGTATCTTACTGTCCCTTTAAGAATCATGCACATTCACGCACGCACATTTGACTTGGAGACGTCACGCGCCCCACATTGCATTGAGATCGCATGAGAGAAGCACCCCTTGTACAAAAGCCTCTCACGACTTAACGGTTGAAGATACAGATTCAAGAAATGGCTCGTTAGAACGGCAAGGGTTTGGGGAACACGAGCATGTTCTCATTTTCTTAATCGGATAAAAAATGACCAAATGAGAGCAGGTTGAAAACTTATGATTTATCAGAAATGGAGAGAGGAAGGCGCCTGAAATTAACATGTACAAGACAGGCGAATTAGTCCGACTTCTCTTGCTTAAGGTGAAAATAAAGGTACTAAATGACACCTTAGCCAAATAAAAGTTAGTTTGTCTGAAAGAAGACACTCGTGACTACAAAATGTGAGAATTTGACGTCTAGTGACAAAAGATCGTTGCCATGGTGACGAGTTGAAGTGACGTCACGCACCCACATTGCATTGAGATTGAATGAGAGAAGCACCCCTTCAACAAAAGCCTCTCGCGACTTAACAGTTGAAGATACAGATTCAAGAAAGGGCTCGTTAGAACGGCAAGGGTTTGGGGAACACGAGCATGTTCTCATTTTCTTAATCGGATAAAAAATGACCAAATGAGAGCAGGTTGAAAACTTATGATTTATCAGAAATGGAGAGGAAGGCGCCTGAAATTAACATGTACAAGACAGGCGAATTAGTCCGACTTCTCTTGCTTAAGGTGAAAATAAAGGTACTAAATGACACCTTAGCCAAATAAAAGTTAGTTTGTCTGAAAGAAGACACTCGTGACTACAAAATGTGAGAATTTGACGTCTAGTGACAAAAGATCGTTGCCATGGTGACGAGTTGAAGTGACGTCACGCACCCACATTGCATTGAGATTGAATGAGAGAAGCACCCCTTCAACAAAAGCCTCTCGCGACTTAACGGTTGAAGATACAGATTCAAGAAAGGGCTCGTTAGAACGGCAAGGGTTTGGGGAACACGAGCATGTTCTCATTTTCTTAATCGGATAAAAAATGACCAAATGAGAGCAGGTTGAAAACTTATGATTTATCAGAAATGGAGAGAGGAAGGCGCCTGAAATTAACATGTACAAGACAGGCGAGTTGGTCCCACTTGTCCGAGCTTAAAGGGAAAATAAAGGTACTAAATGACACCTTAACCAAATAAAAGTTAGTTTGTCTGAAAGAAGACACTCGTGACTACAAAATGTGAGAATTTGACGTCTAGTGACAAAAGATTGTGGCAGTGGTGACGAGTTGAAGTGAAATTTTTTCTAATACATTATTTGGTTCCCGGCACTGGATGGCTAATTAGCCAACAGAGTGTGTGAGAAAGCTAATTCAGCCACTGTCTTTGAACCCGAACAGGGGGGGGGGCTTTCATTCCTTAAAAAAGATTTCGACACTGAGCTAAAGATGGGACAAATTCCTACAAAATGAGCTAAAATTCGTATCGGTCGGATAACGTATGCGCGCGCAGCGTGTCTTGGAAAAAGGTGCTTGAAGTGTGATTTTTTTCCCATTCATTCCCAATGGGGAGTTAATTTGGGAGTTTTTTGGGAATAGCGTCGCCATGGTAACTGGGAATTCTTAGAAAAATAATAGCGCAGCGAGTCAGATCGAGCCGCATCGTTTGATACCTCATTTGTGCCGGTGCGATGTACGGTACGGGCCGCATTTTAGCGGAAAAATCGTGGAATAATATATAATAATAATGACAAAAATAAACCACTGTCCTAGGTAGAATAACAATATGTGCCTGCTTGCTTTGCAAAGCAGTCCCATAACAACAAGAAAAATAAACCACTGTCCTAGGTAGAATAACAATATGTGCCTGCTTGCGAAGCGCGGAGCAGCAGCACAGCTGCTGCTCCGCAAGCAGTCCCATAATGACTGGAATAGGTCAAGAAATGTGGAAGTTAACCATAATCTAAAAATATGTCACTGTCTCTTTAAGAACTCACACCCATTTTTGACTTGGAGCAGTCACGCACCCACATTCCATTGAGATTCTATGAGAGACGCACCACTTCAACAAAAGCCTCTCACGACTTACCGGTTCAAGATACAGATTCAAGAAATGGCTCGTTAGAACGGCAAGGGTTTGGGGAACACGAACATGTTCTCATTTTTTTTATCGGATGAAAAATGACCAAATGAGAGCAGGTTGAAAACTTATGATTTATCAGAAATGAAGAGCGAAAGGCGCCTGAATTTAACATGTCAAAGGCAGGCGAATTAGTCCGACTTCTCTTGCTTAAGGTGAAAATAAAGGTACTAAATGACACCTTAGCCAAATAAAAGTTAGTTTGTCTGAAAGAAGACACTCGTGACTACAAAATGTGAGAATTTGATGTCTAGTGAGCAAAGATTGTGGCCATGGTGACGAGTTGAAGTGACGTCAAGCACCCACATTGCATTGAGATTGAATGAGAGACGCACACCTCAAAGAAGAGCCTCCCACGACTTAACTCTTCAAAATACAGATTCAAGAAATGGCTCGTTAGAACGGCAAGGGTTTGGGGAACACGAGCATGTTCTCATTTTTTTTATCGGATGAAAAATGACCAAATGAGAGCAGGTTGAAAACTTATGATTTATCCGAAATGAAGAGGAAAAAGTCGCCCAAATTAACATGGGAGAGATAGGCGAGAGAGTCCAACTTCTACTCGCTTAAAGGGAAAATAAAGGTACTAAATGACACCTTAGCCAAATAAAAGTTAGTTTGTCTGAAAGAAGACACTCGTGACTACAAAATGTGAGAATTTGACGTCTAGTGAGAAAAGATTGTGGCCATGGTGACGAGTTGAAGTGAAATTTTTTGTTCCCGGCACTCTAAGGCTAATGAGCCAACAGAGTGTGTGAGAAAGCTATTTCACTCACTGTCTTTGAACCCGCACAGTGGGGAGAGCTTTCATTCCTTAAAAAAGATTTTGACACTGACCTAAAGATGGGAAAAATTCCTACAAAATGAGCTAAAATTCGTATCGGTCGGATAACGTATGCGCGCGCAGTGTGTCTTGGAAAAAGGTGCTTGATGTGTGATTTTGTCTTTCCATTTCCCATTCATTCCTATGGCACTTTTTGGGGTAGTTTTTGGGGTATTGCGTCGAGGGGAGCGAATCCTTGGTGTACCTAATTAATTGGCCAAGATGGCCGCCCCCCTGGGTGGGCAGAGTGGCGATAATCCAGGGTGTACCTAATCAATTGCCAATCCATTACATTTAATAGAAAAAATTAAAATTAAAAATAATAATAATAATGTGTTATTTTTGAAAATGTATTTTAAAAAATGGAAATGAGCTGAACAGTTTAAAATTCAAACGATTGAAATCGGTCAAGAAATGTGGAAGTTAGGCATAATCATCATAAAGTAAAAGTATCTTACTGTCCCTTTAAGAAACATGCACATTGACACACCCGCATTGGACTAACACGTTGGAGAGACGTCACGCACCAAGCCTCTCACGACTTAACGGTTCAAGATGCTTAAGGTGAAAATAAAGGTACTAAATGACACAGCCAAATAAAAGTTAGTTTGTCTGAAAGAAGACACTCGTGACTACAAAATGTGAGAATTTGATGTCTAGTGAGCAAAGATTGTGGCCATGGTGACGAGTTGAAGTGAAACTTTTCCAAATAGAAGTAGACTTTTCTTTGTTCCCGCCACTCTAAACAGTGTGTTAAAATGCTCTATCACTCACTGTCTTTGAACCCGCACAGGGGGGAGAGCTTTCATTCCTTAAAAAAGATTTCGACACTGAGCTAAAGATGGGAAAAATTCCTACAAAATGAGCTAAAACTCATATCGGTCGGATAACGTATGCGTGCGCAGCGTGTCTTGGAAAAAGGTGCTTGATGTGTGATTTTGTCTTCCCTTTTCCCATTCATTCCTATGGCACTTTTTGGGGTACTTTTTGGGGTATTGCGTCGCCATGGTAAGTCGGAATTCCTAGAAAAATAATGCCGCACCGAGTCCGATCGAGCCGCATCGTTTGATACCTCATTTGTCCCGGTGCGATCTACGGTACGGGCCGCATTCTAGCGGAAAAATCGTGGAAGATGATATAATAATAATAATTTACGCAACAATAAACCCTTTTTTCTAGGAAAGTAATATGTGCTGCTTGCTTCGCAAGCAAGCAGCAGCGAAGGTAGAATAACAATATGTATAACAATATGAATAACAATATGTGCCTGCTTGCTTGCTGCGCTGCTGCTCCGCAAGCAGTCCCATAATGAGTTGAAATTGTTCCAGCAAAACACATTATGGACATTATTATTATGGCAAAAGCACTGTGTACATTTTTCATGTCTATATGGCATACTAGTTATTTGGCTTAACGAATGAAAGTCACTTTGTAAGTCACATTGTTAAAAAATATATATATAATAATTAAAGAAGAAGAGGCATAAATACATGACCAAGGCATTAAGATTATGGTCAGATAGTTTGGAAAATTGTAAAAGGAACAGGGAAGTTTAGTCCGTTTGAAATTTTGTGAAGTAGACTATTTAATTTGCCTATTGTAAATATCCTGTTAAGTAAAGCAGATGAAATAAATTTATTTAGTAACTGAGGAGATTGTTAAAAGACGAGGAAGTGAAAATGTTTAATCAAATGCCAGACGACTCTCTGCCACTGCAGGAAGGCCAACCTCCCATCAAGAGTTGTGACTGGGTTTTGATCAAAGGTCCAGCCCAAGGCGGGAAGGTCCTTGTAAGTGTTGTTGATGACCCCGAAGGCTGTGAAGATCGCTGAACGACCCTACTTTCTTTTGTTTTCATTTTTGTTTTGGGGGCTATCTTGAGGTGGAGGAGAGACAGCTGGCTGAACTAATGCTGAATATTACATACAGAAACATTGGACAATATACACACATTAGAGCAACAACACATTGATTGCACTTGAAGGACAACACTTTGGATTAAATTGTTGTGATGATGATTATTTTACTAATATGTTTTTTATGATGGAAAGAAAAAATATGTTAAGCTCTATGATTGGTAATATTTTGCCTATTTAACAAATATATGGTATTGGTATGTTTTAAATGATCCTACTGTTGAAAATCTAACTGAAGTGACTGATAGGCGATATGAGAATTTGAGCAAATATGTGATAAAAATGGGGGAAATGTTAGATTAATGTATCTTAATTAATCATCTGAAAACAGAAAAGGGGTAAATACGAACTGGACATTAAAATGGAAAAAATACTTGCCTTGGCCCCATATTTTGAATAATTCATCTCAGTGAGAGTTACTGGTCGTAGTTTATCGATGTCTCCAAATGCAACCCCAGGAACATAAAGTGCACAGACCACATGCACCCATCTAAAAAGATTAAAAAACAAAATTGATGAAATTTGTGAAGAGAAGAAACTACACACAAGTTTAACTCGTTCCGTGAATGAGTTTGTAACTCAATTTAGTAATATCTCAATCTGTGAGTGTCAGTGAGGCAGTGCAGAAGTTGTGGATTTCGCTGCTGCCATTTTGCAGCGATTTATTTGAAGCTCGCTCATAACTGAAATTTCGTCTCGCAAGATTTTTTTTTATTATTATTTTTTTTTTAAATGAGCAACAAGTTATAACTCAGAAAACGAGTCATTAAGTCAAGGTAACTGCACAGTAAATTCTGTAGAGTAAATTTGACTCTTATTCAGAGTGGGACCAAATAGACTCAGTTTTCGAATAATATTTACCCTTAGAAGAGAGTAAAATAAAGAATTGGAAAAACATAAATAAACGTCATTTAAGGGTTGAGGAACAAACTCACGACTTTCAGCTTGGGGTACAGCCGATGTACAAAAACAATGTTTTTGGTTTCTTGGAAATAAGCAAACAGTAGGAGGGGCATAACTCAGGGGGTAGTGTGGCAGTCTTTCAAGTTGAAGGTTGTGAGTTCGTTCCTCAACCCTTGAGTGACTTTTTTTCAAATCTTTATTTTACTCTCTTCCAAGTGTAAATCTTAGCCTACTCTAAAATTGAGTCTATTAAACTCAGAATTTACTGTGTGTCTATTAGAATATATATATATATATTAAATATTCTTATTGACCCAGAAACACTTATTAATGTATTATCCAGTGTTTTTTATTACAGTGAATATGTTTGAAATTCAGTGATGTGAATGAGTTCAATAATATTTAAATTTACAAAATGTACTGCAATTCTAATAGAAATGTTAGAATCCAATTACGCGCTTGGAAATTGGAGTTGATCAAGGAATTTTCCTCTGATCGGTATCGGCTAAAATAAAACATCAGATTGATTTTTCTTAAAATAATCCTGGATAATCATCAAATGGAACAGCAATAGCTCAGCAAATCGATTACACAATGTAACATTTCAGGATTTTTAGTGATTGTACTTTATCACTGACAGTAACACTGACAGTAACACAGACAGCTTTTGGGCAGCAAATTGTGCATGTGCAGGGACAGTGTTCTCTGTAGTGGGCAATGCAAGGCTTTTTGAGCCAAAAAATTTAAATAGTGTGCCGGTGGAGTGCCTGGTGGGCCTGCCGTGCCCCATTCTGCTGCGTTGGACTTGGGGCGCGGGCCATGTTGGGGTGGGGGGGGGGCGCTCCTGGCTCCTGGGTTTGCTCTCCGTCCCTTGGCGCTGCCGCGGTCTGGGGGGCCCTGGGGGGTTGTGCTTGCTCTGTCCTGGCCAGGGTCGACGGCTCCCCTCTTTGGTGGAGGTTTTTATGCATGCCAGATCCACCACACCAGCATCTACCGAAATTCAAACACAATCTGCTTCTTCCTCTGGTTGTTGAATCGGTGGAGGTTGATGTCTGTGGATCTTACTCTGCTTCATCTATCCTTCCTTCCTTTCCTCAGTCTTTCCTTTGGTCTCTTGAGGTCTCCCTAATTGGTTGGAATTTAGATGTTTCTGGGGTTGGTGAAAGATTCTGGTTGGTAACCCGGTGGGTAGTAGGTGATGTCTGGTCGGTGCTGGATTTCACTTTTCTTTCTTTTCTTTGATCCTTCCTCGGGTCCCCTGACAACTTCATGACTCTAGCTAGATTCTGAAGTATCCGGTTTAGGTGAACGGTATGGGATTTTTAATAGGTTTTAGGTGAATTAATGAGCACACACACACACCTGCACATGCACATACTCACGCACATACAAAAAAAGAAAGAGAAAAAAAAAGCGATGATGACATGTCGAATCCCTAAGATTACCAAATGAACAATACTGAGCTCTCTCAATAGAAAAAGAAAAAAGAAAAAAGAAAAAAGAAGAGGCAATTATTAATCGACTGTGGTTTTTGAAGATGATCGGTGTCGAGCACTAAGCAAACAACTCCACAGCTGCACTGAGTCATTATTAATTGAATTAATACACATACTTTTACATAATGGAGTTGAGACATGCCTACATTTAAAAACTTGGAAAATATATTCGAAAGGGGCTTTCCCACCACCGGAACTTTTGGAGAACTTTTCAATTTACCTTGGTAAAATTCAGTTTGCGCGTTTTTCCACCAACAACAATTTCCGGGGGCATCCGAGTACTATCTCAGCAGCAGGGTCTTGCTGAGCCAGGCTGGAACTTTGAGGGGGCGGGCTGCACTGGCCAAGGCTGATTGGTTGGTAAAATTTGGAGGTGTGTTGTTTTTTATATCGGCTGGGCTCATCAAACTCATACATCATTAAACTTGTTTGAATTAATTACAAAGAACTCTAAGACGCTGTGGAAACACAATTACAAATTCCCTGCGGAACTTTTACAACCAAGAACTCCCTTTACCCAGAACTCAAAGATGCTGGTCTTGTTGGTGGAAAAGCAGCTATAGTTTTTGGTTTCCCCAGACTCACAAACCAGTTTGGTGTCATGCAATTTCAAATGCAGATTAAAGCCAAAGTCCAACATAGAGATATGCATCTCTAGCAAGCAACCGCTTCACAGTTTAATTTGCTGTGTTTTTCATGCTCTACTGAAGTAGTAAATTTGAGTGCAGGCTGGCTAAGGAGCACTATGAGCGATAACGTGGCTGAAGTTTCTACGCTTCACATAACACACTCTTCTCTTATTCCCTTTATTTCACTATCTCTCCTCTCCCTCCTCTCATTCCTCTACCAGCCTTCTCCCTAAGTCAATTTTCTTTTCTGCAACTGAACATAAGTACAATTCAGATAACCTTTGGAAGACTATACCATTTATATTTGATTCTGCTTACATTTCATTTGCTAACTCTGGCATCTCACCAAATGGGTCTCTCTGCCACTGTACCCTACCTCCCAGCATCTGTCTCTTTGAAGATACCATCCTGGTTGGGGCAAAGCTCGCAGCTTGGCATCACTCCATTCTTACAGGCATCACAAAACCAAGGTTCTGTTGAGTTCTCTGATGCCGAGCTCATTATAGAGTCACTCTCACCATCAACACCATAACACCCTGAAAATGCAGAAAATATTTTACATCTTTTTTAAATCACAACACATTCTAAAATTTGTGTTTCTCTTTGTATTGAAGTAAATAATAGATAATTGTTTTCATTTTACTATTTACTTTGGTTCACTACTTTTCAGCTGTTCACCTTGGCATGTGCAAACACGAAAGTCAATCACCTGTCTGTGATGATCAATCTTATTTTAAACTACTCTTGGTCAAAACCTGCCAATCTAGTGTGACACTGCAGATTTACTAATTATTTGATCAAATAAATTAAGCCTAACAGAAGCAAGAGAAGCAAAATCCGTCTCCGAATTTTCTGAAGTCACTGATCCTATTGCTATGGTGATGTGGTTGCTATGGTAGCTATTACAGCGGTGAGAATGGCCGTCATTACAAATGAGGGCAAAATGCAGAAGGCTGCCTCTGCTGGGGAGATAACACTAACTTCTAATTCAGTCAACTACCCTTGAGGCATTTTGGGCAATGAGAAACTCTCACAAATCAAAAACTTAGTTTTCTACATGCCCACTGGATGCTTTGCTAGAGTAAGACCGCCCATCAACGGCAAGAATTGCAGCATGGTCATTTATTCATCTGTACATTTTATTTGGTGCCTGGATGGCCCTTTTTGATAGAAACATGTGCAATGTCTCAAAATGGCCTTTTTTTTTTTTAAACTGACTCAGAAGGCTCTCAACGACGGCAGACATTCTTTACTCTGCTCCCTCATATAATTTCCAGCTTTCTGGCTGTTTTGTGCTGTTCTGTCCACAAACTATCACTATCAGTGTGGAATGGCCAAAAAACAGTTACAGATCATTTCTGCTGAGTCTTACTTTTTTGGCCAAAATATGAACCAGATCTGCAGCAGATGCTAAAAAAGTTGGCAGTAGATCCATATGAGTAGCATTCCTAATGTTTCGGAGCACTTGACGGGTGTAAGAGAACAATTACATATTTAATCTATCAATTAATAGAAATTAAGTGCAAATAAGAGCATCTTACCTTCGTGCACAGTAACACCACAATTGTCACACTGAATGATCTCATCTGCATCTTCGCTATTGTCTCCGAGGCAAACTGAGCAAATGAGTATGTGCTGAGCGCTCCAGGTCTGGGACCTATCTAGCAAGGCATCCTGTTAAAAAAAACAAAAAAAACAGGTCAACGATAGCGCTAAAAACTCTTCCAATCACAACTTCAATTTAAAAATCCCATACCCTAGTCGTTAAAATCACTGGGAAGCAGGTGGGTCAGAGCGGGGGAGGGGGGGGGGGGGGATATCATTTCTAGGGATGCTCCAATCTGATACGTGGATCAGGTATTGGCCCAGATATTGAGAAAGAAAATGGTTCTGGTATTTGTCAAAATGGTCCCGATCGACACCCCGATCCAGAGAGGCTTATCTCCAAGGCGCGCACACGTTCACATCTCCAATGACGAGGTGAAATGGGGAATGGTCGGGTAACTGTTTCCCCTTTGCTCAAAATTGCACTCGGGGAACATCAAAAGTTATTTGGCAGGAAGGCGGGCCCCGCGTCGCCAGCTAGCGGAAGCCGCTCGGCAGCGAGAAGCCACCTCCACCGGCTCGCTGCCTCGCCGTCATCAGGGGACCTCTGCGAGAGAGAGCGGGGACTGGTTGGTCTCACCGCTGGCCAAGCGGGCACCTCCGCTCTTTCTCTCGCGAAGGTCCACCGCCGCCCAATCGGGGCCTGCCTCGTTGGTTCCGCAAGTGGCGAGCCGGCAGGCTCTGTGAAAGGAGGGCCGTGTGGGAAGCGGCAACAGAGTTTGCAGAGGCGGGCGAGACAATGAATAATGCAATTAATTATGCCTGTTGTAATGGCATTTTGTACATAAAGGTGGCATTTGGTAATCCTCTATTTTCTTAAACTGAAGAGCAAAAAAGCATGTAGCCTATCAATATTTCTCTACGTGCAGACATGAAAGACAGTGTGTAGATAGAAACAAGAAGCACTTGGAATCAGGCAAGCCTTGGCCACATTATGCACAGTTGAAACATTAACACTGCTTGAATGTAAGAAAATAAAAGTGTACTGTCACTTAAGTAATGATTACATTCATTCAATATACATTCAAGACGTATTGAAAATACTGAATGAAACTCATACTCCAATAAATGTTTAAAAATATATATTTTGAAGACATTTAAGTTTTTTTGTTTGGTTTTCGGTTTTGTGCTCTAGGTTTTCGGTTCAGTTCGGTATGCAGTTTTAAAAAAAAAATTATTATGTCTTGGAGTAAAAAGTGAAAGTGTATATTATTCACAGCTAATTATTATTATGTTATCATTTAAATTATTATTATACTTATGCCAGTGTTATATATTGGCAGGCATAACAAATAACTGCTCTTCAATTGGATGGCAAAAAGTAAAACCTACTTATGCGTGTCCGTCTGCTGCCATTCATACAACAGACTATATACCAACCCCTTACCACTCATCTCGTCCCTCCCCCTTATGAATGCCCGTTCACGCGGCCAAAGAAGTTTCCCAATTCTCCGTAAAATGTAGGGGGAGGGTTAGAGACAAGGGCTGTAGGTCCCTTTTCACGAAGATAAATCCTGACCTCCCTCGGTTCTCCCTTAACTACAGTCACGCCCCGTCGGCAACAGTGCGGGAAGCAATGGTAGAAGTAATGGCGACACCAGAAAATAAAACGCAGGAGACACGTAAATGTAAGTATGCTAATATTTATTGAATGTCATAGTAAAGATAGTGGTTCTATATTTTGTCAGAAATTGGCACAATTGTGTTTTAGTAAACGCTTGCTATTGTCGCGACCCTTACGTGACTAGCACGCAGCTGCGGTGGCTCGAGGTGATGACATAGCGGATTGGATAGCGATAGTATGTTCCCAATTCGTAGAGGGATTTTTTTTTCTTTGCCTCCCCAAAGAAGTAGAAGGGACAGTGAGAGATGAACGAGACAACAGGGCTGAGCTTTGGCGTTTACCAGCTTGCCAAAGGCGACTAAAAACCGCGTCGGGCGAACTCAATTTACGGTATCATTCGCCCGGATGGCGACCCGAAATGATACATTTATCTTTTATAGCGCTTTTCAAGGTACTCAAAGACGCTTCACAGAAAGTCCAAAAAAGATTGACGACAATAATAAAATCTGTACAAAAAAAAAAAAAACATTCATAATACTAGACATTAGACTAGGAGTGGGCACACTCAGTTCAGTCCTCGAGGGCCGGAGTCCTGCAGGTTTTGGATATGTCCCTTCTCCAACACAGCTGATATATGATCTGCTCAACAGCAAGCATAACCCTGATAACGATCCTGTTGATTGGAATCAGCGTGTGTTGTTAAAGGGAAACCTCCAAAACCTGCAGGACTGCAGAAAAAATGTCCCTATTTATTATTTAATAACCCTATTTGCTTGATGTGAGGTTCAAACGAAAGAGTAGTGTCGAGGATGCCAAAATTGCGGACAAGTGGGGATGGAGTGAGGATATTGTCATCAAAATGAATGTTGAGTGGATTTAGTAATGTTTTTTAGACCTATGAGGATTATGTCGGTTTTGTCGTTGAGTTTGAAAAAATTGTGTTTAATCCAGGTTTTTATATCATTTAGACAGTGGGTGAGGGTGGTAATGGTATTGGAGTTTATGGATGTGGTAGAGATGTAAAGCTGTATGTCATCGGTGTAGCAGTGGAAACAAAGGCCATGACGACGGATTATGTTGCCAAGGGGGAGAATGTACATAATAAAGAAGAGGGGACCCAGCATTGAACCTTGGGGAACACCATGCGATAGGGGTGCTATGAGGAGGAGCAGCGATTGATGTGAATGAACTGTTGTCGGTTTGTGAGGTAGGACTAAAACCAAGACAGAGCGGGACCGATGATGTTTAAATCAGTCTTGAGATGGGACAGCAGGATAGAGTGGTTGATGGTGTCGAATGCAGCAGTGAGGTCCAGGAGAATGAGGATACTAAGATGGCAGGAATCAGAGGAGAGAAGGAGATCATTTGTGACATTGAGTAGGGCTGTTTCAGAGCTGTGTTTTGGACAAAAACTGGATTGGAACAGTTCAAACAGACTATTGGAGTTGAGGTAGGTTTGATGTTCTGCAGCTACGACACACTCAAGGATTTTTGACAGAAAAGGAAGGTTGGATATGGGCCGGAAGTTTGCAAGGTCATCAGGGTCAAGACCAAGTTTCCTGAGTACGAGGGTAATAGCTGCCAGATTGAGAGACTGTGGAACGGAGCCAGAAATAAGTGAGGAATTGATGATTCTTGAGATCAAAGGAGAGATTATAGAAAGACGGGATTTGATGAGTGGAGAGGGAATAGGATCCAGGGAGCAGGTGGGAGTTTTGATAACTGAACAGAAGTTTCGGGAGTTGTACAGAGGAGATGGACATTAAGTGAGAGAGCTGCTGATTGGAGCTGGAGGGAGGTGACTCAGGAGTTGCATTTCGGGCAGAAAAAAGATCAAGGGAACTGGAAATGGTGTTTATTTTGGACTCAAAGAAAGATTTAAAATTATTGCATTTAGTGATGGTGAAAGAAGAGGAGGTACTTTGGCTGGGATTTAGAAGTGTGTTGATTGTTGTGAAAAGAGATTTCGGGTTGCAGGAGCCAGAGTGAATGAGGTTAGAGTAGAAGTTGGACCGAGCAGAATTTAAGGCATCTTTGTATTGTTGTATGAAGTCAATATAAGTTTGATGATGGACAGTTAAACCAGATTTCTTGTACAGTCTCTCAAGTTGTCGCTTACGAGATTTAATTTTTATGGAGCACAGGGCAGCGGCCACCCAGCTCGCGGAGGGTCGAGGCGAAGTGCTGCAGCGACATGCCCTGCGAAGCCAACGCCAGTCGGGAGTCACCACCAGCGCCAAGCCGCCGAAGCTTCCGGGCCATAGCCGTGTCGGGAAGCGCCTGCCGACTGCCCCCAGAAAGGACAAAGCAGCCCACGAGAATCCACAGAAGTGGAGAAGGAGCCCGGCAGGAAATTAAACGTCTCGTCAAAAGGTGGGCTGCCCGCGCCTCCGCCGCCAAGAAGGCCCCCAACAGCAAGCGGCAGGATGCAAACAAAAGGCCCTCTCCAGGCGGACTGAGAAGGCCAGGTGCCAATGGGAGACACCCCGACACACCCAATCGGTGAGTGGTCAAGGATATCGCTTGCTGCTTGCGGCCAGCAGAGATTAATTAACAAGCTAGCTGATTAATTGACGATGAAATGAAAAATGAAATAGACAATGTGTGTATTTCTTCTTGTTGTGTGTTACTCTTAGGGACGGCAGAATTTTGCTACGCAAGCAACACAGTGAAAATTGAAGTCTTGCTACGAATAGTGAAAATAGATTGAAAAAGTGCATACAGACTCGTGACAGCACGCGCTATAAAACCATGTTCACATTTGGTGACTGAATTGAAAAAAAGACGGCACCGTGAGCGTACAGTGCTCAAACACCCTGATTTCACGACGAGTATCATGAGACCTCTTCCATATGTTCGCTGTTCCCATTCGAGTGTGCTATTAGCTTGTGCTAACTGTAGCCGTTAGCATAGCATGTAACTGTGTTGCCCAATTAAGGCAGATAAAAGCCTTCGATCGCCACAAATAGTCTTAAATTGGGAGGTGGTCGCTGTCTGTGCTTGTAGCGGACATTGGATTCAATTATCTGTGCAGTATTCTCAGCAATCGGTCTTCTATTTATATTTAATCAGTACACAATGCTAAAATCCATTCACCATCCATGACTTTCTTCTTCGGCTGTCTCAGTGAAGTACGTCATTACGTGGGTGGCACCCAGTGTCCCACCTGGTGTTCAAACTGCGGTGTTCAAATAAATTCCAGATAAATTGATACTGTACTCCTAAACATACTTGAAGCACTCACTGTTGTATCGAATGTCATTTAATTCCTTGCACTTGCCTTGAAAAAGCTTATACCACCATATAGTTTGAATTGGACTTTTTATGGGAACAAGATATTTTTATTTTATTTTATTAACCCCTTCAGACCCATAGTTGGTCCCAGTAAGACATGACATATTTTCGTGTCTAAACCAATAAAACGCATAATTTGGATGATGTCAACACTTCTGGTTCATGATTGGATCTTAACTAACCAATCACAATTGCAAGTTGATTTGCATGATGTTCATGTTAAAAAAATTGCATATAAGCTTGGTAAGTTTACAACATGTTACAGCCATATTATCCTGGCGTCCACTAGAACAACGAAAAACATCATAACCCCAAAACAAAATTTCCATGTTATGGGGGAAAAGAGTCGAAATAAGCAAAAATTGTAAAAAAATTGCCTAGCAGAAAAAATGTGGATCTAAAGGGGTTAATTTAGTTTTTAAAATTTTATTTTATTGTGTATTCTACAGGCTGTCCATATAGTCGAGATTCAGAGTTGAAAATACAAATAGTATTACATATTTCATAAATAAATGTGATGAAATCAACACTTTTAACTCTTTTACTGCCAAAAACATTAAATGACGTTTAGTAAAAACCTACGCCAAGGACGTTAAAATACATTCTCAAATTTTTTTTTTTTTTTTTTGGGGAAACGGGTGGAGGAAAGCCTTGGCCAGCTGTGGTGAACGTTTCAAGCAGATCTAGTTAGCCTAATGACTATTTTTGGCCCCTAGATGGCAGAAATGACTCTCTTTTGACAAGATTGGGTAGGCGTCAGGAGAAGACGTGAGGCGGAGCTGGAGGGAACAATGGCTGGGGAAGGGAAGAGAAAATGGCGACCGGTTGCAAGCAGCTCACGCTCGAGCAGTTTTTTCAAAGACGAAAAGCATCGACCAACGCTAAAGAGCACATTGATGACGACGATGATCATCATCGATGATGATGATGGTGACTCCGAGGTTGGAAGCATTGACGCGGCAGTAGAAGACGTGAGGCGGAGCTAGATGGCTGAAGAAGCGAACAATGGTGACCGGTTGCAAGCAGCTCACACTTGGGAATTTTTTTCAAAGACGAAAGGCATCGACCAACGCTAAAGAGCACATTAATGACGACGATGATAATCATCGATGATGATGATGGTGACTCCGAGGTTGACGCCAAAGTTGGAAGCGCTGACGCGGCGGCTATGACGACGTCATAAAGGTTCACGGGCTAGCGATGCTAACACCGAAAAACGCGAAGTCCAATGCATATTTATCGGAGTAGTGGGTACAGTCTGCTATTTGCTATTCTCCGGAAAAAAAGGCCGTCAAGAAAGTGTAACGTCTGCACGCGAAACGGACAATCGAAGTGAAACGTATCCGTTGTGCAAATCCTGCTCCGTCTCCTTGCACGCAGGGCAGTGTTACAAAAAGAAAAACTGTATTTGAAACATCCACATAATTGTAAATAGTACCACAGTTGCACACATTTGTAAATAGTTTGCGAAATTGTTTTGTCAAATTGTTACACTTGAATGGAAATAAACGTATTTTGCAATCTAAAAACACTTATTCATTGTTGGTGGTGGTGTATTACAGAAGTAAAGCACTATTTAGGTGTTTGTGGCATCATTCATGGACAAAAAGAAGTGTAGAATTCACTATAGTGCATGAAATAACATCGTTTCACAAAAAGCTCTTTTTCTCCGCTTTTTGTTTCAAAACAGAGCATTTCGGTGAAACTAACCATTTTCTATTGTTGATTACTGAAGAACGGAATAAGGTAGAAACAAACTTTTTTTTCTGATGAAAGATGAGAGTTCAATATTTCATTTGGTAGTATGTGTGTTTCCATAGTCCAAACACAACATTTTCTGTGGACCTTGAAAGATCAGTCAAAATGCTTAAATCGGCTGGCACTGGCGACATCCCGTTTCTGAAAACGTCTGGCAGTCAAAGAGTTAACATATTATATGCAATAGTTTACACATATTTTATTATGACTGTAGGAATCATTTTCTTTTATTACTTATCAAAGTTATCTTATTGGTGAATAATTTGTCAAAAACAATACACGTGTGACTGACTACAGGTGTAGATTAAAAAATAGATATAAAAAAAAGAAAACAATAAATTGACCAAATTATGATGTGAGTTATCAGACCAAGCCAGTGATATACAGGGACAGTGCTGGTTTTGGCAGGGCCACCACAATTTCTCGGAATCTTGAAAAGACTTAACGTAGAACCCTGCATTATTTTCAGTTTTGTGACAATACAACTTGAAAAAATGACCATATTTCTTATCAAAGGGTCGCGCTACCTGTTAAATTGTCGGGCTACCTCAATTTTCCATGTTAGGAGCCCGGCTGGATTCTTAGCCTGGCTGATTACATCTCAGGCCTGAGACAAAGGGTGCAGGGTGAAGAGGAAGTAATGGAATTGGGCCTAGGTCATGGTTACCTGCAAATATATCAGCTTTGTGTTCAACTATTCAAGCCCAGATTTCACACTAAGTACATTTGTGATAAAACCGAATAATAGATCATTATTTCAATTTCAGGATGCAAACTTTTTATTTTTTTTGCTAGTTTACCGTGAGGTTTTTCTTATGCAAAATAAGTGCCTTGGCTCCACAGGTTGGAAAACAACTCTCAGATCAAATTACAATTAGACAATTATAATATTAAATTACTAAAAAAGTCTTAGTTGATGATAGATGAAAGATATATAGCGTTCTTACAAGGCCCTCAAAGCGCTTTACATTTAAATTGACTACTGATGACAGCATCAGGAGCTACTGGGGGATCAGTATCTTGCTCAAGAATACTTTGAAGTCACACTGGCCTGGGATAGAAGTTCCCACGCTCTGCACGGGAGACATCCACTCTACCACTGATCTACACCGCCCCAACAACTGGATGTATCGCTACTGAAATTTCGACAGCGCGCTGGAAAATTTTAAAGTTTCTCCTTCACAGGAAATAAGGATAAGATAATAAGGATTCTGAAGCTTGGACGCATGCGCGAGATGCTGTGACTATCGCGAGACCTACAGCAAGACCGGGAAACCCCAACATGGCGGCGCCCTGCTGCTAAGATAGAATTAGCTCTATTATACTAAACTAATCCAAATTTAACCATCATATATCTTGCCTTTCTTTTTTTCCCCTCTCTTTTTCATCCGACAGATTTGGAATACCACCCAACGTGGAGGACCTCGTACGCTTCATCGACGCATATTTTTACAGCTGCGCGATGGAGAATCCTTCCGTCGAGAAACTGTCGAGAAAACCTTCGAAAAAAGAGGAAAAATGATTCAGCGACGGACACGGAGAACCTAGCCACTACGGAGGTTTCGGTCAGTATGCTGGAGTCCATAAATCAAAAATTAGAGGTCCTCTCCCTAATCAGCGAGGACGTCAAAGAATTAAAGGTAAGTATGGAATTCTTCAGCCAACAAGTAAGTGATCTCCAACGAGACAATGCCGAGTTACACTCTACACTCGTGACTGTTTCAGCCGAGTTAGAAACCGTTAAAAAGGAAAATAAAACGCTAAAAGAAACTGTTCTGGATATTCAATCCCGTAGCATGCGGGAGAATTTAATATTCTCAGGAATATCCGAGAATACCTCTGACAATCCAGAGGTTGAGATAAAAAAAATTATGACGACGTCGTTAAGAATTCCTCAGGAGTCGGTAAATAACATCTCTTTTCACCGGGTACATCGGCTTGGAGCCCCTAGGGGCAACAGACCCCGTCCTATTATCGCCAAGTTTGAGCATTTTAAACAGAAAGAATTTGTTAAAAGTAAAGGACGGAAGCTTAAAGGGTCCTCATTTGGAATGAACGACCAATTCCTGAGAGAGATTAATGAGCGGCGAAAGGTACGGTTTCCTATAATGAAACAAAATAGGCAGGAGGGTAAACGGACTGCGATGGTCGTCGATAAACTATACATCGATGGCCAACTATTCCGGAACCCCAACTCCACTCCCTGGCTGTTCTAAATGGCATTGGTGGAACTAAACTTTGTTTGATTATTAGATGTATACATATACTGTATATGTGGTTATAAAACCTTAAATATGAATACTCATTATGTTTAGGCGATATTATAAACATATTATTAAATACATAACTATATCTAAAGTATATTTAAACAAAAAATCTCACTTAGGTTACCAGTTATTGGTGTATTTTTATGTTTAATCCCCCATTAACTTCCTTTACTTTTACCTCCCTACCTGTTTTTTCACTGTTATATTTACTTACTCGTCACCTCATATTTTACACAAATTACATAAACCACCTAACCACTTTGATTCTATCCTATAACATACTAATATTGACAAATGGCCTATGCAGATATATACACAGGACTGAGTCTATATTGTTTGTATGCATAAATTAGTTCTGGTTTCCTGGAATGTTTGTGGCGCTCGCTCAGAAGCAAAAAGAATAAAAACTTTAGACCATCTCTTAAAATTAAAAGCAGATATTTGCCTCCTACAAGAAACCCACCTACAAAAATCTGAAGAAAAATTACTTATTGATAAGAATTTTAGCCAAGCGTACTCTGCCCCTTATAACAGTAGACAAAGAGGAGTCTGTATACTCACACATAAGAATTTACTCTTTACTTTAAATAATACAATAACAGACCCAGAGGGCCGATACATTATTATTCAGGTGACTATATTTAATAAAATATATACACTTGGTAATTTATATGCCCCTAATAATGATGATCCGGCCTTTTTCCATGAATATTTCTCTCAGCTGTTTGATTTAGCAGCGAACTCTACTATTATTATTGGAGGAGACTTTAACACAGTCTTAAATCCATTAATTGACCGTTCTAATAATACAACATGTAGGCGATTACAATCTACTAAAGTAATAGGGGAATATATGGATGACTTTGGCCTCGTCGACAGCTGGAGACTTAAAAACAGAAAAAAGAGAAGGAATTTACCTTCTTTTCCGCTGTGCACCAGTCTTTTTCAAGAATTTATTATTTTCTTACAAATAACTCTATTGCTGATAAAACTGTTACAAAAATACATCCTATTATTATTAGCGACCATGCACCAGTCTCCCTTTCCCTACAAGTTGATTATACCTTTAAACCACCACCGACATGGCGGTTTAACATCTCACTGCTAAACAACGCAGAGTTTGACAAAATTATAAGAAAAGAATGGGCAGACTTTTTGGAAATAAATGACTCTCCAGACCTATCGCCATCTCTTCTCTGGGAAACTGGGAAAGCAGTAATTAGAGGTAAAATTATATCATATTCATCTTATAAAAAGAAACAGGATCAAAAATCTGAAAAAGACTTGGAAGATAAAATTAAACAACTGATGGATGAGTACGCAATAAACCCAAATAACCAAATATGGACTGACTTACAAAATACAAAAATACAGTTAGACGATATGCTAACTAAAAAGACAGAATTTATAATACAACAATTGAGATATAACAACTTTGAATATAATAACAAATCAGGTAAATTTCTTGCAAACCAACTTCAACGCAATCGGGAAAAGTCTCTTATAACGGCTATTAAAGGGACAACTGGTGAATGCACACAATCACCAGAAGAAATTAATCACATTTTTTATAACTATTATCGTAACCTATACTTAGAAACTAACAAGCCTAACCCTGAGCATATTGAGGCATTCCTCAGTATCTTAAATATACCTCAGTTAACTACTGAATATAAAGACATGTTAGATGCGCCACTTACTATAAACGAGTTGTACAGTGCTCTAGATAGTATGCCTAATGGAAAAGCACCTGGCCCGGATGGTTATCCGGCTATATTTTTTAAGCACTTCTGGTTAATGCTTGCTCCACTATTCTTAAGAGTAGTAACAGAAATTAAAACTAAGGGTTACATACGCCCACACATGAATACAGCAGCACTTAAACTTTTATTAAAGCCAGAAAAAGACCCCACCCTTCCATCAAGTTACCGTCCGATTTCACTAATTAACACTGATATTAAAATTATCACTAAGGCTTTCACATCTAGACTAGAAACAGTAATCTCGACAATTATTCATAGCGACCAAACAGGCTTTATTAAAGATCGGCACTCTACTAATAATATTAGGAGACTCTTTAACTTTATTAGCATGTCACAGCGGCATGATGAAAAGGCAGTTATTATATCATTGGATGCAGAAAAAGCTTTCGACAAAGTTAACTGGTCCTTCCTCTTTGCTGTTTTAAATAAATTTGGCTTTGGGAAATCATTTATCCACTGGGTATCAGTATTATATGATTCTCCAAAAGCTACAGTTACTACTAATGGGATTATATCTCAGAGCTTTACTTTACAGAGAGGCACAAGACAGGGATGCCCACTATCCCCTTTATTATTTGCAATATTTATTGAGCCACTTGCATTAGCCATACGCCAGGAAAGAAGGATTCAAGGAATTCACTCTGGGGTAACAGAACATAAAATTAATCTATATGCCGATGACATCTTACTTTATTTAGAAAAGCCGGCTACTTCGCTAGGGGAAGTATTTAACTTAATAACTAAATTCTCACAGTTATCAGATTATTCTATTAACTGGACAAAATCTCTACCTATTACAGAAAATTCATGGAACCCTGCAAGCCAGGACCCACACTACTCATTTCCTATAGGTAATTTAAAATACTTAGGCATAAAAATCTCAACTAAATTAACTGATTTAATTCATTTAAACTTTTCTCCACTTCTGGATAACATTTATAGTGACTTGGAGCGCTGGAATAATCTTCCTATTTCTCTAATAGGACGAATAGCCACCATTAAAATGAAAGTTTTACCCAAAATAAACTTTTTTCTCAATGATTCCATTTAAACCTACGGCTAAATGGTTCCAGTTGTTGGACTCAGCCGTTACAAAATTTTACTGGAATAAAAAAAAAGCAAAGATTAGTCTATCTACTCTTCAGAAAAGTAAATCCAAAGGTGGTCTAGAGGCACCAAATTTTATGTACTACTAAATAGCTAACCAGCTAAAATATATCGTTCTATGGGCACAACCCAACAGAGACACTAACTGTTGGTTGGAACTAGAACAGAAGGATTGTAATAACCTCAGACTTCGAGATTTACTCTTTATTACAACATCGATTAAGCGTCATAATTGTTTTAAAAACCCAATGATTTCCGCCACCGTAACTGCCTGGTGGAAGGCACTAGAATTGACAAAAGCCCAAGTGGAGCCCTGTGGGCTTTCTCCCCTATGGCATAACCCCGACTTTCAACTTAACAACCAACCGTTTCATTTAGGTGTGTGGGAGCAGAAAGGAATTACACATCTCCACCATCTCTTCTCAGATAATATGTTTATATCATATACATCCTTGCTCCAAAAATACAATATAAAAAACGGAAATTTTTTACATTATCTACAAGTTAAAAATATGACAAAGAAAAAAATTCCAACACTTCGGGGTACGCTCCAACCGCCTGTTTTAGCTAAAGATATTAACAAGCTTTCTCCGACAACAACAAAAAAACTTTCAAAAATATATAAGTTACTTTCATATACTGATAAAATGTCTTTACCCATCTCGAAATGGGAGACAGACTTGTCTATAGCACCGGAACCTGACTTTTGGATTCAAATTTGTGAAAACGCATTTAAAATGACAAAACACACAAATGTACAACTTATCCAATATAAAATTATTCACAGAACATACATTACTCAATATATGATGAAGAAAATTTTTTAACCTAATTGTGGTAACTTAATTCTGTCTGTTAGCGAGAGCCACTACATCGTGATAACTTACATTGATGTTTCTGCATTTGGCAATTTATTATTATATTATATTATTAGTATGGGATTTTTTTTTAACTCTTTGACTGCCAGACGTTTTCAGAAACGGGTTGTCGCCAGTGCCAGCCGATTTAAGCATTTTGACTGATCTTTCAAGGTCCACAGAAAATGTTGTGTTTGGACTATGGAAACACACATACTACCAAATGAAAGATTGGACTCTCATCTTTCATCAGAAAAAAGTTTGTTTCTACCTTATTCCGTTCTTCAGTAATCAACAATAGAAAATGGTTACTTTCACCGAAATTCTCTGTTTTGAAACAAAAAGCGGAGAAAAATAGCTTTTTGTGCAACGATGTTATTTCATGCACTCTAGTGAATTGTACACTTCTTTTTGTCCATGAATGATGCCACAAACACCTAAATAGTGCTTTACTTCTGTAAAACGTTTTCACCAACAATGAAAAAGTGTTTTTAGTTTGCAAATTACGTTTATTTCCATTCAACAGTGTAACAATTTGACAAAACAATTTCGCAAACTATTTACACATGTATGCAACTGTGGTACTACTTACAATTATGTGGATGTTTCAAATACAGTTTTTCTTTTTGCAACGCTCTCCTGCGTGCAAGGAGACGCCGCTGGACTCACAACAGTTTACTTTCACTTTCGCATTTGTCCGTTTCGCGTGCAAACGTTACACTTTCTTGACGGCCTTTTTTTCCGGGGAATAAATAGCAAGTAGCAGACTGTACACACTCCTCCGATGAATATGCATTGGACTCGGGGCACTCTTCGTCGTCCGATTGAACGTCCGCCTGAGCGTCCGCCTGAGCGTGCTCGCTTGTGCTCCGTGTTTTCCGGTGTCAGCATCGCTCGCCCGTGAACCTTTATAACGTCGTCATAGTCGCCGCGTCAGCGCTTCCAACTTCGGAGTCACCATCATCATCATAGATGATGATCATCGTCGTCATCAATGTGCTCTTTATCGTTGGTCGATGCCTTTGAAAAAAACGTCTCGACCGTGAGCTGCTTGCAAGCGGCCGCCATTATGGCTTCTTCAGCCAATGTCCCCTCAACACTCTAGCCCCGCCTCACGTCTTCTACTGACGCCCACCCAATCTTGTCAAAAGAGAGTCATCGCTGTCCTCTCGGGGCCAAAAATAGTCATTAGGCACACGAGACCTGCTGGAAACTTTCGGGACAGCTCCGCAAGCCTTCCCAGCAACCGTTTCAAAAAAAAAAAAATGGGAGGACGTCTTTTAACGTCTTTGGCGCTCCTCCGTAGGTTTTTGCAGAACGTCATTTAACGTCTTTGGCAGTAAAAGAGTTAATGGGCTTTAGGTGAACTGATGAATACACACACGCACACACGCACGCACGCACATGCACATGCTCACCCACATACAAAAAAATATATATATATATATATATGTGTGTATATGTATATATATGTATATATATATTTTAAAAAAAAAAAACATTTTTATTAATTTTTTATTTATTTATTTGTTTGTTTTTTAAAAAAAGGAGAGCAATGATGATGTCAAATCGAATGAACAATACTGAGCTCTCCTGGAAAAAAAAAAAAAGAAAAAAAAATAATCATTCATGTACAAAAAGAAGTGTAGAATTCACTAGAGTGCATGAAATAACATCGTTTCACAAAAAGCTCTTTTTCTCCGCTTTTTGTTTCAAAACAGAGCATTTCGGTGAAACTAACCATTTTCCATTGTTGATTACTGAAGAACGGAATAAGGTAGAAACAAACTTTTTTTTCTGATGAAAGATGAGAGTTCAATCTTTCATTTGGTAGTATGTGTGTTTCCATAGTCCAAACACAACATTTTATGTGGACCTTGAAAGATCAGTCAAAATGCTTAAATCAGCTGGCACTGGCGACATCCCGTTTCTGAAAACGTCTGGCAGTCAAAGAGTTAATATATTATATGCAATAGTCTACACATATTTTATTATGACTGTAGGAATCATTTTCTTTTATTACTTATCAAAGTTATCTTATTGGTGAATAATTTGTCAAAAACAATACACGTGTGACCGACTACAGGTGTAGATTAAAAAATAGATATTAAAAAAAGAAAAAAAAAAACAATAAATTGACCAAATTATGATGTGAGTTATCAGACCAAGCCAGTGATATACAGGGACAGTGCTGGTTTTGGCAGGGCCACCACAATTTCTCGGAATCCTGAAAAGACTTAACGTAGAACCCTGCATTATTTTCAGTTTTGTGACAATACAACTTGAAAAAATGACCATATTTCTTATCAAAGGGTCGCGCTACCTGTTAAATTGTCGGGCTATCTCAATTTTCCATGTTAGGAGCCCGGCTGGCTTCTTAGCCTGGCTGATTAAATATCAGGCCTGAGACAAAGGGTGCAGGGTGAAGAGGAAGTAATGGAATTGGGCCTAGGTCATGGTTACCTGCAAATATATCAGCTTTGTGTTCAACTATTCAAGCCCAGATTTCGCACTAAGTACATTTGTGATAAAACCGAATAATAGATCATTATTTCAATTTCAGGATGCAAACTTTTTATTTTTGTTTGCTAGTTTACCGTGAGGTTTTTCTTATGCAAAATAAGTGCCTTGGCTCCACAGGTTGGAAAACAACTCTCAGATCAAATTACAATTAGACAATTATAATATTAAATTACTAAGAAAGTCTTAGTTGATGATAGATGAAAGATATATAGCGTTCTTACAAGGCCCTCAAAGCGCTTTACATTTAAATTGACTACTGATGACAGCATCAGGAGCTACTGGGGGATCAGTATCTTGCTCAAGAATACTTTGAAGTCACACTGGCCTGGGATAGAAGTTCCCACGCTCTGCGCGGGAGACATCCACTCTACCACTGATCTACGCCGCCCCAACAACTGGATGTATCGCTATTGAAATTTCGACAGCGCGCTGGAAAATTTTAAAGTTTCTCCTTCACAGGAAATAAGGGTGTGGTGAATTTAACACTCAAGGTAGTGCTATTCAGGTTACACCCAACATCCAACCCAACACTCAAGGAAATTTACTCTGACTGTGTAACTTTTTATCCTAACAGTGTTAAAATAACACTGCTTACTGCATATTTGATCAAACACTGGAAATTTAACACTGACCGATTTGCTGTGTACCTTAAAACAAAAGATACGGGACTCCAAATATGGTCCAATGGTCCAAAATTTTGTGTGCAATTCCTGCATCCCAAAAGTGGCCGTGTCACACAGACTTTAAAGGGCCATAAATCAAAAAAAACGTTTGAGCTAGGTGGCTGAAACTTCATATTCTTTTTTTGACATGTGAAGGCACTAATGGAATAAAAATCAGGGAAATTGATGAGGTGTAACTGGGGAGGCTCTGGTGATTTGTGTGAAATTGTGAATATAAACAAAATGACCCTATAGTCTTTACAATTTGAAAACTTTTTTTGGTATAAAAGATATCACACACAATTGTTTCCCAAATAAGCCTTTTTTCCGAGCCCCCCAAAAATTATTTTTTTCTTTTTTGGGGCGGGGGCCAAAAAAAGAAAAAAATAATTTTTCTGAAACCCCTCATCCGATTTTCAAAATTCTTGATACGTTTTACTCAGGTTGAAGCAACCATCCTAACAAGACTTTTCTTTTTGACTGTAAGTTTTTTTAAATCTTGTCAGATAATTCTAATCAATCATATCAATCACCCTCTATGTCATCTAAAAATATAGCGGGTTAAAGGGTACAAATACCTCTTTAAAGTAATGAAAAGACAGAATAAGCAAGGTACGCTTACCTCATTTCCTTTTCCTTGGGACATGCTATCATTGGTTAACTCTTCATCAAAAGCATTGGTACTCTTAGCCTTTTTCTTGGGTATCTTCACCTCCTTGTCACTCTCACTGCTACTGTTGTTTTCGTCACCATATTCCTCATCATCCTCATCCTCCCCATCCTCATTCTCATCGTCATCATCATTATCATCCTTGTCATCATCGTCGTCATCATCATCATCATCAGCAGCATTATCACCATCTGCACTGGCACCATCTCCTTCCTCTGTGCCCCCTCCTTTTTGGGAGGCTGCCTTGCCTTTCTTCTTCCCCGCTGTAGGCCTCCAATCATTGTCATCCTCACTATCATAGTCATCCATCTCATTCAGCTCCTCCATGGTTGTAAAGTCAAGCAGTGGACGGTTCCTGCGAAAGTTCCATTTTTTGGGCTCAGTCTCAAACACATCAACATTATCACTGCCAGGCCCAGATGTCAAGGTCGGGACACTACCAGCCTCTACACTGGAATCAGGCTCCAAATCCTTCTTGTTCTTTCGTCTGCCTTTGGGTGGCATGACAATAGGGGTGTCTTTGGTAGAGGCATCTGAGGAGCTCTGCTGTTTCAACCTTTCTTCATCTTCAGCCAGGCTGTCCTCAACAGTCAAATCTTTGGGCTCTTCTTCATCTGTACCATCATCTAAGGAACCCACATTGTCTGAGTCACTTTCGGAACCTGCAGCACTTGGTTTAGAACCTTCCTCATCACTGCCGGTGCCTGTTCCATCTGATCCTATTAGAATAGACGACAAATTGAAAATTAGACATCTAAAGTTTGAAATTTTGGTTCTACAATGTTTATGCCACTTCTGATTGGTGAGCTTAGGCGTAAAGAGTTTTTCCTGCATTCAAAATTTGGAGGTGGCCGCTTCCAGCTAATGTTCGTGCCACCTCCAGCCAGAGCGACTGATATCGTGTTGAGCTGGCCAGCAACGTATTTTAACTACAGTTGCAACGCTGCGCCAATATGGAGGCGCTATATCAACAGCAGTGCACCGGAAAGACCTGAAGCAACAACCGAAGAAGAAACAGATCATGGAACAACCGTTGCACACGCATTTCCTGGTTGCACTTAACTAAGCTTAACTAGTGTGCCAGAAGAGGGCAGTCAGTAAACGACACACTATACATGTTTAAAATAGATTAAATAAAAACATCAACTTTTCAGCGGTTAAATGATCCAAATCATAGCTTCGTCCGTTGGTACCCGCTAGTTTTAAATTAAAGTTTGGTAGCCGGTTACATACTAGCAGAGGTGGGCATCATCATTGACTGGAATTGATGATTGATGGAAGTGCCCACCTTTTGGCGTGTGCTTCAGCACTTTCAGCGAATGGTTGGTATGTGAAGCCTCACAAAAATACACATATTAAGAAGGACCGTGTGTACTCACCACGATTGACAGAAGTAATTCAGCTTCACTCGGTGCTCAATCTGTGCATTTTTCAAGGCTTCCCATTATCAAGCATTCGCTGAAAGTGCTTAAGCACACACCAAAAGGTGGGCAGTGTCACCAATCATCAATTCCAGTCAATGGCAAAGTCCACCTCTGGTTGCTAGCCAACCAACCAACAGCAGGTTTATTCTTTATTTTTATTCATTGACAGACATACCAACAACTAGAATAGAGGATGGAAGTCTCGTAGATGATTTGGTATTGTAAACAGAAGTGACTACTTGGACCATTGATTGTAATAAAAAACAAAACAAAAACATTGATATCACACTCATCATTCTTTTTAATGAATACCATCTTTTATAGATTGATAGAAAGCTTACATTGTTTAGATATTTGCAATTATTAACAGTTAATTGATGGATTTTTTCCTGTCTGAGTTTGAAATGTTCGACAGAATTTGAATGCAGCTGCAGTTTGGCTCGCTGAACGCTGCCGTTTGTTTACGCTCCCATTAGTGGCTAGTTGCTAACGCGCGGCCGCATACTTGTGTCGTATCAAATGACAGACTAATTAACAGACTAATTAACTTTCTTAGCGTCTTTAATTAGCAATTTAATCTAATTTGGCTACGTGTTGATGTTGCAATTCAACAGTCACGTGAGGACGAGTCAAGCTGGCCGCCTCAACTGCCAGCCGTGTGCCATGCCGGGACGCAGGTACGATGACGTCATCAACATGCACTATGCAGTGATGTCTTCAACATGTGCTACCGCGGGGTAGAGTCAAAATCTCTACCTTTTTTATATTTATTATATTATAATTTATACCTTATATTGAATATACTGTTTATATCGCCCAGCCCTACGTCTAACCCAAAATATCGCTATTGTGCCTAATGCTTATTCATCCACGACAGAAAGGCATCTACAGAGCAGAAGGTTCAGAGGCAGTTTTGAGAGAAACACAAAGTCTAAAAAAAACTATGTCGATTATTTACTCAACTGTTGGCGATTTTGACAATCAAATTTATTATGACTAGTTGTCTTATGTTGACAGTCAGCCCTAATGTTATAATACTGTACAATAATGTGCAAGATGGCATTCAAAGAGAGTGAAATAAACCGATAATAAAAGCTAATGCATACCTGAGGCATCTCCAACTTCAAAGTCACTGTCATCTGAGCTGTTATAATCCAAGGCATCGAGTAGAGACGCAGCCAGGGGTTTCACCTGACGGCGCTTTAAACCACGGTCCACTGATGGCATGGGCATGAAACAGTCGCAGAAAACATAGTTACCAGCATTTCACTTTTTTACAATTGCAGGTTTACAAAAAACTATTGATAGGAAACAAACAAAAACTGTCCAAGATAACATTCCGTGGTCTCTTTAAATCAATAAACAATCAGCCTGCGAGTGCTCAAACCATATGCTGGTCACTGCATCAAATTGGTCTGCATGACTGTCGTCCCAGAAGGAAGCCTCTTATAAAGATGTACAAGTAAGCCCACAAACAATACTGAAGACACGCATATTAAGGGCATGGATTACTGTAAACATGTCCTGTGGTCTGATGAGATCAAAATAAACGTATTTGGCCGAGATGTTGTCAAGTGTGTCTTGCCTAAAGTCAAGCATAGTAGAGGGGGCGTCATGGCCTGGGGCTGCAAAAAGTACGGCTGATATTGGGGAGCTACAGTTCATTCAGGGGAACCATGAGAATGATCACATCCCTATGGAAACTGGGTTGTGCCATTTTGTAGGGGTGTCTGAATGTCCAGAGAGAGAAAAAAATGTAGTGCACTCAAAATTACCCGAAATCACCCTGGAGTGAATATCGATGGTAACAGGGAAATATAGACCACAATGCATTGTGAGCAGGAAAACAAGAGGAAGCGATGCAAAGCGGTGGTCACGTGATATGCGACGAGGGGCAAGTAGTTACCTGTCTGTCCGAATCGCCAAATAGAAGGGAAGCTGCCGTGAAAACTCACCTGTGTACACTCAGGGTCAATACATTGATATGATATTTAAAAAAGTAAATAAATGAGGGCTTTGGACACTGTATAGTGTAGATAATGTGCACTTCATTTTTCATTTGTTGGAATATGAAGCATTGTTTGGGAAAAGTCATAGAAGTAACCGATTCAATTTAATTCAGTATACTATTTGCTCATTAATTTGAACATGGATGGCGAATACAAATTTTAGGTGCAAGTCTACAGGTTCACAGGGGGTACCAGATGCCCAAAATAAGATGTACATGGGAACAACAAAATAACCTCTTAAGCATTGGCAGAGCACATTCAGTTAATTATATATTTGTTGTATTAGCCTAAATTAACCTCTGCTGCTCATCCCACAATGCATGTTCCTTTAAAATGTGGCACCATTTAAAAGGGTAACAATAAGCAGGTCTTCTAATAGAATTTGATTTATTGCCAAGGTACAACGAATAAATAATATACCAAATAATCATGTCCTTTCTGTGCTATGTGTACATTTTCAGCAACACTATGTTCACGTCTTAAAATTAGATTTTGGTTAGTCTAATTAGTTACAGTCCAGTAACTGAAATGCCACTAATTTATTTTAACGAGCATCATGTATGCATACTGTCGTCTGTATCCTACAGACAGAAACAGAGATCAGCTAACGCTACACATTTTAGCCTTCGTTATTCGCACAGACCTGGTAACATTGGCATTATCGTGCACGGTAAACCGACCAAGAACATCCATGACAATTTGCACTATTACTATAGTTATTCCTTCCCTGTGCTGTTGTAATTCACATTATGAAACAATCAGGTTACCTTAGCTAACCACAACTTAGCCAGCATTAGCAACTGTCGTTGACGGTTTGACAAGTTACGATTAGAGTAATGAATAGAACGAGGCACAATTCACGTATGTACATGTATAATGGTCGCTAGAAAACGTAACGTGGGACAATGTTGCTTCGGTGAACACCAACGGCAGCAGTAAAGAGCAGCATCCAGTTGTTAGCCGGCTAACTGCTAATTCAAACAAATGCAGTTAGAGATGGCTAATCGTGTCTTTAAAAATGTAACGGGCGTAGGTAATTGCAGATAAACTATTGCAGAGTGCAAGACTCACTTACTTTGTATTGACCGTTTTTATTTCTAAATAAACGGAGGCAGGTCTCCTTTTAGCAGAAAGCATGGACAATGGCAAACACAGAAGTGACGTATGTGTAGTGGCTGGTACTGTTGCCATAGGGACTGCCCAGCTCACGTCACGGCGGAGTTCTGATTCAGTAATAAAGAACGAAAAACAATAATAAACCTATAAAATATGAATATGAAAACCGAAGCAAACATTTTATTTTTTAAATAATAATATAAATAGATATACAGTAATATATTATTCTATTTTATGTGACGTCATGCACTAGAGCTCGCCCTTTCTAAAATGATTTACTCAAATGGCTCAATTTTGGCATACCAATAATTTACTTAGAAATACGGCATTGTTATTCCTGTTAATTAATCTAACACTGTATTAAATTCAACTTCTACATCTCTGCTGGAATCATTATGCTATTTAAAAGGTCGAAGGATCTGACTATCTATTTGTTTCAATAAAAACTGAAACCGGTGAGATCTGTTTCTCTTGAAGAGTGAAAACGCATCAGTAATTCTAATTTACGCACATTGTTTCAGAGACATTCCACCAATTTTATCACACCGCAGTGAGGTTGTCTCGTCTGGGCTTTTACTGTCTTGTCATTTCCTGTTTTATCTTGAAAATTCTGACTCTCCTTTCGTTTCAGGTCACTTGCCCTTCCTCATGTGGTGTCAGTGTCAACCCCGATTCCTGATTATGTCCACCTGTTTCCCATTACTCTCATGTTTTAAATGGTCTGCGTCTCTCCTGTCTTGTGCCAAAGTGTTTTCGTAGAGTCGCTCTATCCAGTCACAGTTGTAGTACTCAGCCTTGTTGTCCTGTCTTGTGTGTGAACTTTTGTTTGTAACTTTGTACAGCCACAGTATAGTTTTAGTTTAGGAGTGAATTTGTTTTGTTTGTAGATTAGACATCCTCCCTTTTGGAGCGCCTTTAGTTTAACATTTTATAGCCTTTGTTTTTCCCTCTAAATGAGGAGTTTTATGTTTAGTAAATATCTGCCTTGGTGCCAAACTTCTATCTCTGCGCCTGAGTCCTGAATCTGCCACGCCTTGTCAGTACACTTTGGCCAGTATGGACCCAGCAGAGAGGGAGCAAATGGCCGCAGCGCTGCGAGCTCGGGAAGCCCGTCTCTCCCAGCAAGAGGGATTTCAGACAGCCATGGCAGTGCAAATGGACGAGATCACAGCTCAGGTACGGGCCATCTGGATCACCTGCGTCGCACCACTAGCCCTCCTGCCGTGCCAGATAACAAAGCAGCCACGCCGATTCCGCCCGTGCCGTATGCTGATCGAGGATCAAGCTAGCCTCCCCTGAGCGATTCTCTGGGGAGCCAGGACAATGCAAGGAATTTCTGACTGACTGTGACATTCATTTTGAGCATTCCCCCCAGGCCTTTCTCACAGATCGATCCCGGGTGGCCTTCATGATTTCCCACCTGACTGGGAGCTCTCCCAGAGCCTGGGCCATGGCAGAGTGGGGACGCAATTCCCCACTCTGCGGCTCCGTCACGGATTTACGAGCCGCCCTTCAGAGGGTCTTTGATCCAGCCTGTTCAGACTAGGAAAAGGCCCGGCAGCTAAGCAGCCTGAAACAAGGAAAATACACTGTGAGTGACTACGCCATCCGCTTCCGCATCTCTCGTCTGTGCTTTTACTGCGGGAACCAAAATTACCTCGTGGCCGCCTGCCCAGCCAAAAAGTCCTAAGCAGTGAGTCAAGTTACAACTCCGGAGTCGGCCCCACGAAAACTCACACCAGTAAAAAATCATTCACCGCACCACTTCTACAGACCTCCATGCCCTGATAGACTCTGGAGCAGATGAGAGCCTGATAGACTGGGGGCTTGTGAGACATTTTAGTGCCAAGACTGAGTCGCTAATTAAGGCTAGGGCACTAAATGGTAGTGAGTTATTCACCATTACACATCACAGAACCCATCTAGCTCCATGTTGGCAAACATAAGGAGCACCTAGCTTTTCATGCGTTTCAGTCTCCTTCACAGACTGGTCCTGGGTCAGCCATGGTTGCGTGAACACAACCCCTATGTGAACTGGTTGACTGGTGAAGTTCTGGGATGGTGAAAGGATTGTGTGAGCCATGGGGTTGGTTCACCAATGCAGGAGGCGGACATTACAACTGTTAATCATATTTTTGTTAATTCCCTCACAGACTCTGAATACCCAGATCTAAGCATCGTTCCTCCTTGCTATCATCACCTCCAGGAGATATTCAACAAGACCAAAGCCATGTCGCTCCCACCGCATCGTACCTATGACTTTGCCATAGAGGTGATTCCAGGTTCCACCATTCCCAAGGGCCGCCTATATTCTGTTACAAGACCAGAGAAGGCGGCCCTGAAGAAATACATTGAAACTTCTCTAAAGGCTGGATTGATTCGTCCTTTGTCATCACCAGTGGGAGCGGGTTTCTTTTTTGTGGGGACAAAGGATGGTTCCTTACGGCCTTGTATCGACTATAGCCTCCTTAATGACATTACAATCAAAAAAACATTACTCCCTCCCTCATGTCGTCCTTCTTGAAAATCATTAAGATCTTACGCAATGCATACCATCTCATTAGGATCAGGGAGGATCAGGGAGGGGGATGAATGGAAAACAGGGTTTAATACACCTAGTAGCCATTACAAATACCTAGTCATGCCCTTCGGTCTCATTAATGCTCCTACTGTTTTCCAGGCCATGATTAATGAAGTTTTGAGAGACTTTCTGGACCAGTTTGTGTATGTTTATTTAGACGACATACTTATATACTCGTCAGACCTAGCCATGTTTCCAAGGTTCTAAAAAGACTGCTTAAGAACAAACTTTATGTCAAGGCAGAGAAAAGTGTTTTTCATGCCAAAACCATCACCTTCCTGGGCTTTGTCATAGCCCCTGGGAAGGTACAGATGGATCCGGCTAAAAGTAGCGCCGCAAGGGAGTGGCCCACACCTGTTAGCCTCAAGGTTCAGCAGTTCCTTGGGTTTGCTAACTTTTACAGGCACTTCATCAGAGTTCAGCGCAATAGCTGCCCCTCTGCATGCCCTTGCCTCTCCTCTGGTGCGGTTCAGCTGGTCCCCGGAGGCGGAAGCTGCATTCCAACCTTTCAAACAACGCTTTGTCACAGCACCAATCCTCACAATGCCAGATCGACAGCGGCAAGTTGTTGTGGAAGTGGATGCTTCCAATGAGGGGATTGGAGCCGTGCTGTCTCAGCATGCAGAGAAGGATGGAAAGATGCATCACTGTGCCTTCTTGTCACGACGGCTATCCAAGGCAGAGTGTAACTATGATGTAGGGGACAGAGAGCTTCTGGCTGTCAAAATTACCTTGGAAGAATGGAGGCACTGGCTTGAGGGGGCGAAGCATCTGTTTGTGGTCTGGACCAATCAGAAGAGCCTAGAATACATAAGCAAAGCCAAGAGACTCAACCCAGGTCATTTGGGTGCTGTTCTTTAATCGTTTTTCCTTCTCTCTCACTTGCAGGCTGGGGTCTCGTAACGTCAAGCCCTGTCACGTCTCTACGACCCCAAGCCTGTTGCTAAGGAACCAGAGACCATTCTTCCGCCAAACTGTGTGATTGGAGCCATGACATGGCAAATCGAGAAGGACGTTAAACAAGAAAACGGTGAGGCACCTCCACCTAACGGATGCCCGCTTAATAGACTATTTTTCCCAGTGCCGCTACGCCCACAGGTGATCCATTGGGCCCACACCTCACTCCTTTCCTCTCATCTGGGAGTCCGACAGACAATGTACGCCATCTCCCGGCGATTCTGGTGGCCTTCCATAGAGCCGGAGGTCCGAGAGTACATCGAGGCCTGCTCGGTGTGTGCCCGAAATAAGTCATCCACCAGATCACGCATGGGCCTGCTGCAGCCCATTCCTTCCAGACCATGGGCAGAAATATCCCTGGACTTTGTCACAGGACTTCTCCCGAGGTAAAACACAGTTCTCACTGTAGTCGACAGATTATCTAAAATGGTCAGATTCATAGCCTCTCCTAAGCTTCCCTCAGCCAAGGTCATGATTAACCACGTCTTTCGAGTTCATGGGTTCCATAGAGACATTGTGTTGGACCTGGGGCCCCAGTTTGTGTCCCGCTTCTGGAGGGAGTTTTGCCGCCTAATCGGAGCCAAAGCCAGCCTAACCTCAGGTTACCACCCTGACGCTAAGGGCCAGTCAGAGCGCCTCAACCAACAGTTGAAGACCTCAGTTGGGGGGGTGTACTGTCACACCGCGGTGAACTTGTCTTGTCTGGGCTTTTACTGTCTTGTCATTTACTATTTTATCTTGAAAATGCTGACTCTCCTTTCATTTCAGGTCACTTGCCCTTCCTCATGTGGTGTCAGTGTCATTCCTGATTATGTCCACCTGTTTCCCATAACCCTCATGTGTTCAATGGTCTGCGTCTCCCCTGTCTTGTGCCAAAGTGTTTTCGTCAGTCGCTCTAGCCAGTCACAGTTGTAGTCCTCAGCCTTGTTGTCCTGTCTTCTATGTGAACTTTTGTTTGTAACTTTGTATAGTTTTAGTTTAGGAGTGACTTTGTTTTGTTTGGAGATAAGACATCCTCCCTTTTGGACCGCCTTTAGTTTAACAATTTATAGCCTTTGTTTTTCCCTCTAAATGAGGAGTTTTATGTTTAATAAATATCTGCCTAGGTGCACACTGGCAGCCACGTTTCCGTCAGCCTGCCCCAGGGCAGCTGTGGCTACTTTAGTAGCTTACTGCCACCACAGTGTGAGTGCATGAATAATGTATTGTTGTAATGGAGGATTCTTACCATTTACGTGTTCATGCCGTTGATTAATAATACATACAATGAGATCAGTGAATTCAGGCATTTTCTTTACATTTATTCACGACATCGCGGACAGGAGATGATGCGCCATCTTGTTTCTCTCACTGTCCCGTTCCTTCCCCCCGCCTGTGGCTAATATCCTTTGTCCTCCAAAAGGTTACCTCCCAGAGTCACATGACTACGCCCCCATTGGCTACAATGATGTCTCAATACATTTGGTCAACAACGCTCCCCCCTCTGTCCTGCAGGAGAATCAACACCCTTTAAACATTTGAATTGTCACATCAAAGCTATACTGAGTAAATCAAAGAAATTTTGTCCAATTCTAAATAGTTATAACTAAATCCAAACAGTTATAATTAAATTGAAACAGAGTATTTCTTACAGTATCCATTCCTCTGTAAAGCATCTTTGTGAGAAAAATGCTATATAAATCCAATGCATTATTATTATTAAACAGAAATGAACAAATTAAAAACAGTTTCACAGCAACAAATTATCATTACATTTAACAGAAGACAAAAGTCACCTGTTCCCTGCGCTCACTACAGATCACAATGTCATCTGCAAACATAGTCCATGGAGATTCCTGTCTAACCTTGTCTGTCCGTCACACCTACAGCACACCTCACCACCTCACAGTCCTCCGTACATCTCCTGCACCACTTGAACATACTTCTCTGCCACTTCAGACTTCCTCATACAAAACCACAGTTCCTCTCTGGGCACCGTGTCATAAGCTTTCTGCAGATCTACAAAGACACAATGCAGCTCCCTCTGACTTTCTATGTACTTCTCTATCAACATCCTCAAAGCAAATACTGCATCTGTGGTATATATTTGTTGAAACTATACTGCTGCTCACAAATTTTCACCTCTGCCCTCAGTCTAGCTTCAACTATTCATTCCTATAGCTTTATTGTGTGGCTCATCAGCTTTATTCCTCTGTAGTTGCCACAGCTCTGGACATCTCCCTTGTTCTTAAAAATGGGCACCAGCACACTTCCTTCCATTCCTCAGGCATCTTCTCACTATCTAAGGTCCTATTGAACAACCCAGTAGGAAATCCTACTGCTGTACTATTTTCTTTCTTTGATTATTGTCACATATTTATAAATATCGGTAGAGAGGCGGCTATGCGTTTATGTGTACCTGCCTTTAAAACAGAGTTGTCAAGCTGTCTCGTATTTTATTTTTATTTTTTTAAATACTGGTGCGAAAAAGAAAAAAAAGATATTGAGCCGTTTCTGATGCTGAAACATCGAGGTACGATACTAGTACCAGTATCCCAAGCAACACTAGAAGGCTGGTATCGATGGAACCTCGACCAGGTCCTAAAATCCATCGCTGAAGTTACCAGCAAGGGAATCATGGACAGTCGATGCACACCACCTACAGCTAAGGCCATTCACTTTGGAAAGACAAAGGCCAGAGAAATAGCCAATGAACAGCTCCACGGGTTTGCTCTCGTCGGCCCGAGATTGGGTCATGGCAGCTGTCCTGGAGAGGCAGCTGAAAATTCCACCACACATCTCCCAGTCCAAATTGAGACCTGACATCACCTTGGTTTCAGAAGCCACAAGGCAGCTAATTTTATTGGAGCTATTGGAGAGAATGGAGGAGAATCAAGAAAGCCCACCACAGGGTTACAAACCAGAATCTAGTGATAGCAAAATTAGAACTGTGTTTTGGTACGTACCGGAACCCAGGTGGAACTTGTGATTTGAATTGCGTTCCCAAATCTGTCTCAGAATCATGATGTCACGTGCCTTTCGCTTTCCATTACACCCCCAAACGTCACATTGTTTCAGCAAGTGCCTTATCTCAAATTAAATAGAATCCGACCATTGCACTATTATAAAATGTCTTAAATCTGAAATAAATCCAAACTAAGTATACTTCGTATGTAAAATTGCCCTGCTGATTCATCGCCCTACATGATAAAATGTCAACATCCTCTTGTTCGCTTTGAACGGGGCGGTTGGTTTAGTGGTAACGCACCCGCACAATGGGCTAAGAAGAAGTTCCTAGGTTCAATTCCCGCTACGGATGTCATGTTTTTGTATGTCATTCTTTTTCCTCTCTAATACTATGTCAAACCTTGATGTCCTGTCACAAAAAAAAAAGCCTTGAAATGTAGCCTGTTGAAATGTAGTTTTTGATTAAATGTGATAGCACTGGGGGTTTCATCAAAGCATTTAAGTCATGTTGAGAGGCAAAATTAAAAACAAACCAAGTATGAGCAACAAAAAGCTCATTTGTACTTCTATACTTATTTTTGACCAGGTAGGGGTTATTCAGTTTTTGTTTCCCATGATATTATTTCTCTCTCTTATGGCATCCATTAAAATTGCCAGTTGTGTAAATTAGGTGATGACAGACAGCCAATAGTTAGTTAGTTTCCTTATTGGGGAGCTGGCAACGCTGATCTACTGTTTGATTGTAATATTTTACACTTGGCCACCAGATGTCGCTGTGGGGAGATGTTTCGGATGTTCCAAAGGATCAATTCTTTTTGTGAATCAATCGTTTCAAAATTCCATTTTTGCCATCCCTACTAATTACAGGAGACGTGAACTATAGAATCTACTTACGTGGACGAATAAGACACAAGAACACAAACAAGCTGTCAGTAAGTAGACAGCTTCACGCGGGAGCCTGGCAATGGCAACTAGAAGCAATATCCCGGCAACCAGCTTCACTCACTCCAGCGCTTATGAACCTGACTAATGATGATGTCAATCAGGTGTGCGCTGGAAACTCCACCCATCTACACGCCCTTGTGACTGAAAGAAACAAACCAGATTTACAAGCACCATGGATCAGAACACACGCGCTGGGTGCCACCTCATCATAAAGTAAACTGAATTTAGTGGAATATTCAGCTAGTTACACACACTGTAAAGTACAAACAAGATACAAACAAGATGTGGCAACACATAATTGTTCTAGAAAAAGTTCACCAACAATGCAGATTTCGCACAATTACATTTGTACTACAGTCACAGACTTGGTGAACTTTTCTATAAAAAGCCACCATGTAATGGAAGTGTCGATATCGGCAATATACCATCCTGTTAAAATTTTTTGTTCAAATTGATGTACAAATGTGACGTCAGAAATTCCCCCGCTGTGTTTCTCTTTACACTCTTTCACTGTGACTTCCCAGGCTTCCGTGAGAGGCAGGATTTGAATTACTGAAATAACAGTACTTTTTTCTGTAAAGAACAATGTCTTAGCTTTCAGACACAGTTTGATTTTTTCAGTACCAAAATTACGGAAATCCAAGGTGCACCTACCTGTCGCCGGCAAAACATGCTCTCTGACAACTCGTTCCACAGTAATACAGGGACATTATTAGATTACAGAATGAAGGAAATAAAATTAGTTTTTGGCATTTTTCCGGGACAAATTGTGTCCTGGGAGAGATTTTTATTTTTCCAGGACAGCTGGTTTTTTTGGTTGTGTGTCTCCCTTGGTCTTGTTGAGTGTAATCCTGCCCTTCCTCGTGTCAACCAATCCGTGCCCTCAGCCACTTGTGTCTTGCCCCAGGTGTGTCTTGTTGTGTCGTTGGTGTGTGTTTATATAGTCTCCTGTCTCCCCTCTATCTGGGTTGGATCATTGTCGCTGTCACCACTCTTGTGTTTTGTTGTTACTTAGATTTTTGGTCTTTTTAGAACTTTGTTGGTTTTGTTTACCCAGTAACCCTGGTAGTGTTTTTGTTAAATAAATTGTTTTCAGTATAACATGCATCCCTGCTGTGGTTCTCCTGCCTCCCTGGATTTGGGTCCTCCAACTCCAACCGTGGCAGATAGCTAGTATGTGTAAATAATGCTTGAATGTCTGAGTAACAGTAATGGTTAGACCAGGGGTGGGCAAACTTTTTGACTTGCGGGCCACAATGGGTTTGAAATTTTGACAGATGGGCCGGACCAGGAGCATTTGGACCTCATAGCACAGTAAAAACACACAGATAAATGTACAACCCAATTTACTTATAGTGTGCACTTAGGACTGCGTTTTTCAAATGTGCAAAATCTACATATTTAAAACAGCTTTTCCAATAGCTTCATTTTTATTGTTTTAGCTCAACTTTTGCTGTGTTTTTATGCTTTGTAAAGTGACCTTGGGTGTTCTGAAAGGTGCTGTTTTTAAATGAAATGTATTATTATTATTATTATTATGATTATTATAAAATAGCCCTAATCCAGGTAGTACGTTTGCCTCAATGAATATGCAAGATGCGGCATTTACACACTATTTGGCAAAGTGGGAGGAGAAATGTAAATAGATTATAATAGCACATACACTGTGATCTGTCAAACCTGGTGACTGCATCTATTATTAATAGATTTGAATTCAAGGCGTTAAGTTAAAGAATTTTTTTCCATTGGCCCACCCATTTTTAACCCTGGCCCACAGTACGTGTGACACATGCGGCTGCATGATAGCCGCTGCTGCCTGTCACGCGCTGAGGACAAAGCGCGTACATCCAATCCGTCTCTGACCACTTTTCCATCTCCGTGGGGGACGCATAGCACACGGTGTTTGTGCAGCAGCTCAAAAAGAAGCCAAAAGCCAACGAGGAAACGTTCATAGAAGTGCTCGACGCACGCCCCGGGGATGTATTCACCAATATCAACAGTCTCCTGCATGCGCGCTCCTCACCTCACCCATGACAACATGTAGAAAGACTATCTTCAGATGTCAAAAGGATCAAAACACTCAACAGTGCCACAATGTTGACTGATAGACTGAACTCTTTGTCCCTGCTTTCTTTCAAAAAAGAATTGACCGATTCTCTGGACTATCAGGACATTATTGCTGTGTTCAACACAAAACCGTGCCGTCTCCTGCTGTAAATGTCCAAATCCAGGAAGAATTATATTTTTTGAATCAGTTATCTTGAGTTAAGCTTACTGCCATTCTCCCATTTATTTTAATAAATTGCAAACGTTGTTATGAATGTGTATCTTTCTGTGCGTAAACGAGCTTATCAGTGAGACCCCGACCCAGTGATCATATTTTCCGGGTGTGTAGAAGTTATATAGTCTAGTATAGTCTTTGGTATGACCCGGCCGGGAATTGAACCCAGGACCTCCCAGTCTCAGGGCGGACACTCTAACCACTTGGCCACTGAGCTGAACAAAAAAAAAATGTATATATTTTTTTCTAGCCTTATTGGATAAGTTCGGCGGGCCGGATTGAAACGCATAACGGGCCGTATTTGGCCCGCGGGCCAGGGTTTGCCCATGTCTGGGTTAGACCAAAGCACCAGATAAATGACAGATTAAGGGTTGCTTTTAGATAGATATAAAGATATAACCAAGACAGAAAAGTTAAACATAGCAATAATTACCGCTGCTGGCGCCAGGGCCGGTTGTAAGCAGGCTTATCTGAGGGGGCAGTCAGAAATGTGAAGGGGGCATCATATGTACACATCATGCGTCGGAACGTTTTTTCTCCCTGTGCTTATAGTAACACAGTTTTAGCTATGTGTCCAGCCCCAATGTAGAGAAATGGATTGCACTTAGTCAGGCCTGGCCAACTTGGGTGTCCCGCCTGAAGACTAAGCTCCTGCTGGTACAGCTCTGTTGGTCACTGAAGCACACAAATCCCCTGACCACAATAAGGTGGCAATTCCTCAAGGGGGAAAACTTAAAAATAAAAATAAAATATGCTTCATTCGTATTTTATCAAACAACAATGCATATATCTTAACTGGATGGCCTAATTCTCAAACAAATTTTAACCTCAAGTACGACTTCACACATTAAAATAAATATTTACAAAACTGAAAGGTAGTCTTATGAATAATAACAAAAAATACGTTTCAAACTAATTTATAAAAAACGGATACAAAAATTTTATGTTTTCATTAATTTGTTCGGCTTTTTTTTTTTTTTTACAGTTTAACAGTTAAAACAAATCTCTTTTCTCTCCACTCCACCTTACCTCTCTCCTAATTCGCAAAAACTCTCACAAACTCATCCATGTCAGGCAGTCTGATCGACAGCGATACACAATCACTGAGCACCACACACATACACGCACACACGCACGCACACACACACACACACACACACACACACACACACACCACCCTCAACAAGACCGCACCCCGCAAACCACAGACCCTCACACCCCCACCAAAAATGGACTTGTCACCAAACCCTGCTACCAACGCATTACTTAATTGCATATAATGGCGGTGCCGAATACCAGTGATGTCACGAAGACCTCGGAGGGGCTTCCGCAGGACCGCGAACCACATCCAGTGGATGAGGAGAGGTGACACCAAACTTAATCTAGAGAACGTGCAAGGCGACGACCAGGAAGCAGCCGCACAGACGTTCTCCAAGGACACTCCTTTCAGAACGGCCCATCACGTAGACACACTCCTAGTGGAGTGACTGCACATTCCAGGAGGAGGGGGGACGACCAGAGACCCAGTATGACTGCCGATTCACATTCCCGATCCAATTGGAGAGGCGTTGTTTGAAAACAGCAGCTCCTTTATTCGCACCGCCGTAAGACACAAAAAGCTGGATGGATGTATGGAAACATGCCGTAGCATCCAAATAAAAGCGGAGCATCCTCACAGGACAACAACTTGGAGCATCATCCCCATCGGTCAACTGCGGAGTAAAACGAGCTAGACAATTAGGGTCGTTGGACAGACAAAACTTTGGGGACAAAAGCAGCATTTGGCCACAATGTGACCCCTGCCCTGTCGGGGTGCCAACAAAGGCACTCGGGGCTAACAGACAGGGCGTGGAGCTCAACCACCAACTTAGCGGATGCTGTCACAAGTAGAAACGTCTTACGAGACAGCCAGCGAATTTCCCCTTCGGTCAACGGCTTGAAAGGGAACATACATAGTGCGTCGAGCAACAATTAAAGGTCCCAGGCGGGGACTCAAGGTGAATTCCTAGAACGAAGGGCACCCCTGAGGAAGGGGGCTGATAGGCTGTGGCAACCCACAGACTTGCCATCTACTACAAAGATGGCGGGCAGAAATGGCCGCCACGTAGACCTTGATCGTAAAAGGGGAACGTCCCTTATCGAAAACAGACTGGATGAATTCTAAAACAGTGAGATTAGGGCACACGGGATCCCTCCCGCAGCTTGCACACCACTCCGCAAACAACTGTTAGCATACAGCGAATGAGTGGACGTAGCGCTGGCACTAAGGATAGTATGCTTAACCAAAGACGAGGCTCATAGCCACTGGGCGGCTCTTGTCCCACCCTGGTGATTGATTTGATACACAGTGGAGGTGTTGTCCAATCGTACCAGGACATGGCGCCCTGCCACAAAAAGTAGAAAATTAATAAGGGCCAGATGCACAGTTCGCAGCTCCAGTACATTGATGTGCAGCGACGTGTCCCCTCCGGACCACCTGCACATGGAGGTGGTGTCCAACGACATTCCGATGAACAGAGTCTGCTGAGAGGGAACGAGAGAGGACTTCTCCAGGTTGACCTCGAGTTCAAGTCGTGACACATGCTGAAGAAGCGTAACCCTAACCGAAATAAGGGAGCACCTTCATGCTACTCGACTGCAGGGGTGCAAGGGCTGCTTTCACTACACGTGTGAACACTATGGGGGAGACAGCCCGAATGGGAGTACTCTGATATGCCAGTGGCGACCCCTGTAGGCAAAGCGGAGAAACTTCCTGTGCTGAGGAGCAAGGAGACGTAGGAGTAAGCACCCTTCAGATCGATTGATGTGAGCCATTCCCCTCGGGCGATCGTCCTCAACACAGCCTATGTAATCAGCATGCAGAAGGGCAACACCCTGAGGTAACGGTTGAGACCTCTTACAACCAGGATAGGGCATAATCCGCCTGTTTTTTTTGGAATGAGGAAGTAGGGAGAATAGAATCCCCCTTTATGAGCCAAGGGATCCACTGCTTCGATAGCGGACTTGGCGAAGACGATCGCTAGCTTTTGATCTAGAGCTAGTGCACCCCTGAAGAAAGAGGCCACTAGGCTATGGTAACCCACAGACTTGCCATCTACTGCAATGTGGCGGACCAAAATGGCCGCCACGTAGACCTTGATTGTAGAAGGGAAACGCCCCTTATCGAAAACAGACTGGAGGAATTCTAAAACAGTGGGAATAGGGCACGTCGCGCAAGAAAGTCAAAGAGACTGGGTTCCGGTTGCGATCCTCTTTTATACATGAGGATCATGTCAGCCGGAACCCTGGAAATTTTATGAATTGTTTCTCGAGTGACACATGCGCGTGGGGGGTTTCCGTGCTGTTTCAGCACCGCCACCTGGCGGTCGGGAGGGACGAAATAGAACTTGTCTTTTTTTTCAAATCCCTTTTTTTTTTGGACTGAAAACAATGACACAAATTTCTCTCCTTAGCTTTAATTCCACAATTTGGGTTCATATTTGGGTTCACTTGCTTTGCTTTTGCATGCACCACCCGGCAATTTTCTTGCGAGTCCTGTAATTAAGATCAGCAACAAAAAATATTACACATCTGCTACAGAGAAGAGAAGTCGTGCAAGGTTCTGTTAGGATATTTAGAATGATAAATAAGTTATTGGTAGAAAAGGAAAACATGGGGTTCTAATGATTATTAATAAACTGATTTGTTGTTTTGTTTCCAAAATGTCTTTATCACACTATGCTCTGTTGTCAATTTTTTTTTTGTGACGTCACAAGATACTGTATAGTGCTTTTCAAATATTAAAACATTTAACTGTCAATAATGAAATAATAATAATAATAATAAATATAAACCTTAATAAAAATCAAATATTGCTTTTTAATTGTGGTAACAATTGATTTTGTATGGCTCTGTGTGGCAAAGTGGTGCGGTTGCTTTTGTAAGCATAATCTTATGCTTCACTCTTTACGGACAATTTTGGTAAAATATTTTGTCATCCAAGCCTCCCACTGAACTTCACGAATGACTGACATGACTATTCAGTATGAGGGCGGACTCGGACAGTTTCATTGGACCACAGAGACATGTTATTTCATTGGTCAGATGTGACGAGACTATTGTTAAAACAACGTCATGTTTATAGTGTCCAGAATATATCGTCAAAAAAGTAAATAAAGACTGCACTAGACACTACAAACTGTCAAACTGACAAAAGTTTTAAAATGCTGATTAAATATTTGTTACTGCAGGAAATACCAACACCAAATGTGTATGTGAATATTAATGAGAGCAAGTGCAGTTATCAAGCCTTCTGTGTAGTATCAACCTTTGATGGCAAGCTGTGTTAGCTAATTGAAAGTGATTTAATGTTGTCCTTGGAGTTCCTTTATCAATTCAATGAAGCTGGGTCAGAATGTTCACTTGTGTTCCAGTCTCTCACAAGTGACACATCATTAAGTATTATGATTGCACAAAAGTGCAATCATAATTCTCATTCACTCTTCTAACAGCCTTTCTCTCACCAAGTAAAAATGGCAGGGACCTCATGTATTCCTCGCAGGTGCAACATACAGTATTTGTATGAAATGCTTTCAAACACAAATGTGAATGTCAAATTGTGCTCCGGCTATGCTCATGTTCATTTTCTCCTGATTATGTCTTTGTCATGTCTGTGATTACTCACAGACAGCGCACTGGGCCCACTCATTTCAGAATACATCAAAAACAATTTACACACCATTAGTTTTGATCACATATTTAAAAAAATGTCTCCGGCATGGTGAGTGCTAGGGTTATGTATTCCATTTAGAAGTCCCATCAATACCTTATATGGTGTGTTTTGTTTCATTGTGTTATTGTCATTGCTCGGTGAAAAATGAAATAAATTAAGAAGATATGTTTATTTTTAATAGGTTTACTAAACAGGTAGTCAGGCAGATAGATAGATAGATAGATAGATAGATAGATAGATAGATAGATAGATAGATAGATAGATAGATAGATAGATAGATAGATAGATAGATGTTTTCATCCCCACTCAGAAAGTGTATTGTTAGCCACAGGTGCTGAAAGCTAAAGCCCAATTGCTTCTAGCAACTGTGGCTAAAGCCAAACTGTGTCAGGGTTTTTACTTTCTGAGCCTGGATTCCCCAACCCGGTTCACTACATAGACCCACATTATATAGTTTCCTAATATACAATGCCCTCATTGTGTGGGTAACTTTGCTACTACTGTTTTTTCCACTTAGACATTCGTACACCCATCCAAAATGGTGTGGTCCCTATATAGTGTGTGTGTGTGTGTATATATATATATATATATATATATATATATGTATGTATGTATGTATGTATATATATATGTATGTATATATATGTATATGTAATGTACTTTGCACATTCAGACAAAGCCCACATTTCTTGCGAAGCATACACAAAAGGCAAACCAATGCCTCGTTCAATTGAGTTTAGGGCCCGACCGATATGCATGTTTTGAGGTCGATGCCGATACCAATTTTTGGCAGAAAATAATACCGATTACCGATTATTCGGACAATTATTTACAAATGTATATATAATACATGAAATTATCCCCCCTATTCCTTTTCAGTGGATGTCACTTATGCACTAACTTTCACTATTAAGATTTAATCTGTTTTAAATGACAAATTCATTTTATGACCTTATCAACAAATTTCATGAAGTATACAAGATTTTTGTATAGATTTTTTGGGACAATAATAAAACCATTCTTACTTATTTACAACTGCTGTACTGTATATGGTTAGAGTACACAATTGGGCTGGAAAAATAGCAACCACAATTATTTGATTGAGAATGAAATCATGATTAAAACAATCTGTCATGTCAAAACTATTCAACTACTAACGCCCAATTCACACTGACTGCGGAACGGACTTGGTGCATTTTCCCTACGGCATCTGCACGGACTGTAATTCACACCGCGTGAGCTGTCCGTGTCCGGAAATCTGCAGCCGCCAGACTACAAGATCACGGGGGTTCACGCTGGAGAGTTGAGTTCACGCTATAACAACTGTGTATATAGAGTCCTATTTGTAAACAAAAGCCACACTTGCCTGTTGTCAATATCAATATGCTTTTGGACATTATTTCTGGGACTTCTACCATGGCTCTTCTACCATGGGTTTTGTGTTTAAATCGTGTTATTTTATCATGTTTAACTCTTTCACTGCCAATGACGTTAAAAGACGTCATCCAATTTTATTTTCTATTTTTTGAAACGGGTGGAGGAAAGCCTTGGCCAGCTGTGGTGAAAGTTTCAAGCAGTTCTAGTTAGCCTAATGACTATTTTTGGCCCCTAGATGGCAGCAATGACTCTCTTTTGACAAGATTGGGTAGGCGTCAGTAGAAGACGTGAGGCGGAGCTAGAGGGGACAATGGCTGGGGAAGGGAAGACAACATGGCGACCGGTTGCAAGCAGCTCACGCTCGAGCAGTTTCTTTCAAAGACGAAAAGCATCGACCAACGCTAAAGAGCACATTGATGACGACGATGATCATCATCGATGATGATGATGGTGACTCCGAGGTTGGAAGCATTGACGCGGCAGTAGAAGACGTGAGGCGGAGCTAGATGGCTGAAGAAGCGAGCAATGGCGACCGGTTGCAAGCAGCTCACACTTGGGAATTTTTTTCAAAGACGAAAGGCATCGACCAACGCTAAAGAGCACATTGATGACGACGATGATCATCATCGATGATGATGATGGTGATTCCGAGGTTGACGCCGAAGTTGGAAGCGCTGACGCGGCGGCTATGACGACGTCATAAAGGTTCACGGGCTAGCGATGCTAACACCGGAAAACGCGGAGCACAACCGAGCACGCTCAGGCGGACATTCAATCGGATGACGAAGAGTGCCCCGAGTCCAATGCATATTCATCGGAGTAGTGGGTACAGTCTGCTACTTGCTATTCCCCGGAAAAAAAGGCCGTCAAAAAAGTGAAACGTCTGCACGCGAAACGGACAATCGAAGTGAAACGTATCTGTTGTGCAAATCCTGCTCCCTCTCCTTGCACTCAGGGCAGTGTTACAAAAAGAAATAGTAACTGTATTTGAAACATCCACATAATTGTAAATAGTACCACAGTTGCACACATTTGTAAATAGTTTGCGAAATTGTTTTGTCAAATTGTTACACTGTTGAATGGAAATAAACGTATTTTGCAATCTAAAAACACTTTTTCATTGTTGGTGGTGGTGTATTACAGAAGTAAAGCACTATTTAGGTGTTTGTGGCATCATTCATGGACAAAAAGAAGTGTAGAATTCACTAGAGTGCATGAAATAACATTGTTTCACAAAAAGCTCTTTTTCTCCGCTTTTTGTTTCAAAACAGAGCATTTCGGTGAAACTAACCATTTTCTATTGTTGATTACTGAAGACCGGAATAAGGTAGAAACAAACTTTTTTCTGATGAAAGATGAGAGTTCAATCTTTCATTTGGTAGTATGTGTGTTTCCATAGTCCAAACACAACATTTTCTGTGGACCTTGAAAGATCAGTCAAAATGCTTAAATCGGCTGGCACTGGCGACATCCCATTTCTGAAAACGTCTGGCAGTGAAAGAGTTAATTTATTCTGAACTCACTTTTTGTCCTAAATGCCCGACTCATGTCATGCTATGCAGTTAGCTAGCTTCTCTCTCCCCCCCAATTTTTTTTCAAACGGTTTTGTTTTGAAATATACCAGATCTACCTTGATGCCAATGCTCGACTTCCTGTGCGGCTCGTGTAATTTCTTCAGCTTGTATCAAAATCCGCATGTGGCGTTCGGAAAAAATAGAACGCTTGCGGAAACCTTCTTCAGCGCCGCATCCGTTCTGCACCACATATGCACCGCACTGTAGCTGGTGTGAATTGACACGCAGACTCGAATGCTTTCTATTCCTTGTGGTGGCCGTACGGAAAACGCACTGCGTCCGTTCTGCAGGCAGTGTGAATTGGGCATTAAAGTGCTCAATTACTTAAAAGTGTCATGTAGCATCATGTCCATTCATCTCTGCACTTTGGTTTTTTTTCAAGTACAAATTATGTTGTAAATATTATGTGAAATTCATACCTCTTGTATTTTTATTCTAAGCATGAACCTTTTCTTTTATATTTTTTTTATCTTGTGTTGTTGTCTGGGGACTTATCAGGTTAGCCTGGAACCTTGGGGATTGTATTTCATGCATTGTCATGTGGAAATATGTGTTAAGACACAAAACAAACAACAAACCCTGGATGTTTGCATCCTTGAATTTTGAAAAAAAAAATAATAATTTGAATCCTTGAAATATCAACTTTAAATATAAATTGAAAAGACAATGACAAAATAAAAATAACAAAGTTAAACAGAATATAATGTACTCAAATAAATAATAGCACCTGAAAAAACAATAAGAACAAATACTGACTGTTCATGTGCATTTTAGCCTTTTGGGGGCAGTGTGGTGCAGTGCATCCATGGTGTACACACTTAAACTGAGTACAGAAGAAAGTTTTGATTACATTCTGGTAAAATACAGTAACTCGTTTTTCACACACTGGGAAGAATTTGTGCCTTTTCGTAGTATCTTACCTGTGGGTATGTGTTCTGTAAGATTACATGTATTTTTGTAATCTTTTGCGTGTTTAAATAAATCAGAATTGAGAACGGTGAAGAAGTTTCCTTGCAAGGTTTTCATTTTCAGGAGCTCCTGAAGACACAAAATCAAGCTCACTCAAAATTGGTGAAAAACTCCAAGTGTGTGTGTGATAGCGAATCTTCAGCCTCTTTATACAAAAAAGTGTTACATGAGACCTCTCCCCTCCCTTTCCTGAATCCTGAGAAGAGAGTGGTGATAAAAAGCAGATACAATTTCTGACAGCCCATATTTTAGTTACTTCCAGACTTTGGAGAATTGATGTGGACAAGATTTGCCCTTTCGACTTTAGACTTTACGACCTGATGACTGATGACCAGAGACTCTGACAGTACTTTAAACATACACATTCTTTTCTCAGGAAAGAGAGAGAAACAAAAAACAAAGAAATCATTATCACATCCTTATTCATCAAGCTAAATTGAGTTAACATGGTTATATTTTACATCTACACATCTATAACTAAATTCAAAACAGTTAAAATATAAATTGAAACAGTAAAATGTCAACAATCCATCAATTGGACTTGAAAGAGTCCAAAATAGACATTTTAAAGAAAAAGTCAAGCGGGATCTTCATCATCACAAACGGCTGGCGTAACATTAAGCAAAGGTTGTGTGGGGAGAGTAGACATTATCATTAAAATAAGAATCAGAAGCAAGCAATAATGAAAACCTTCCTTTAGCAGGAAAGGAGGTAATTTAGCAGGCATGTGGCATTAACTCTTTCACTGCCACTGACGTTTAAAGACGTCAAGTAAAAATCTACGGAGCACTGCCAATGACGTCAAAAGACGTCATCCAATTTATTTATTTTTTGAAACGGGTGGGGGAAAGCCTTCCGCATGTCTGGTGAAAGTTTCAATTAGGTCTCTTGTGCCTAAGGAATATTTTTGGCCCCTAGAGGGCAGCGATGACTGTCTTTTGACAAGATCGGGTGGGCGTCAGTAGAGGCAGAGCTAGAGCGTCGAGCAGGAGATCAGAATGGAAAACAAAGGAAAAATGGCGACCGGTTTGCGAGGAGCTCACGCCCGAGCCGTTTTTTTCAAAGCCCAAAATCAGCGAGCAACGCTAAAAGAGCACATTGATGACAACGATGATGATGATGATGATGATGATGACTCCGTGGAATGAAAGCATTGACGCGTCATTAGAAGACGTGGGGGGGGGGGGGGGGGGGCTAGATGGCTAAGGAGGAAGTGGTGCCCGTTTGCAAAGCAGCTCTACACTTACAAGAGAAAGCCATCGACCAACGCTAAAGGAGCAGCACATTGATGACGACGATGATCATCATCGATGATGATGAAGGTGAATCTGAGCTTGACGACGAAATTGGAACCGCTGACGCGGCGGCTATGACGGCGTCATAAACGCGGAGCACAATCGAGCACGCACAATCGAGCACGCACAGGCGGACGTTCGATCGGACGATGGAGAATGCCCCGAGTCCAATGCATATTCATCGGAGAAGTGTGTACAGTTTGCTACTTGCTATTTATTCCCCGGAAAAAAAGGCTGTCAAGAAAGTAATGTTTGCACGCGAAACGGACAAAGTGAAAGTAAACTGTTGTGCGAGTCCAGCGGCGTCTCCTTGCACGCAGGAGAGCGTTACAAAAAGAAAAACTGTATTTGAAACATCCACATAATTGTAAATAGTACCACAGTTGCACACATTTGTAAATAGTTTGCGAAATTGTTTTGTCAAATTGTTACACTGTTGAATGGAAATAAACGTATTTTGCAATCAAAAAACACTTTTTCATTGTTGGTGAAAGCGTTTTACAGAAGTAAAGCACTATTTAGGTGTTTGTGGCATCATTCATGGACAAAAAGAAGTGTACAATTCACTAGAGTGCATGAAATAACATCGTTTCACAAAAAGCCGTTTTTCTCCGCTTTTTGTTTCAAAACAGAGAATTTCGGTGAAAGTAACCATTTTCTATTGTTGATTGCTGAAGAACGGAATAAGGTAGAAACAAACTTTTTTTTCTGATGGAATATGAGAGTCCAATCTTTCATTTGGTAGTATGTGTGTTTCCATAGTCCAAACACAACATTTTCTCTGGACCTTGAAAGATCAGTCAAAATGCTTAAATCGGCTGGCACTGGGTTACAACCCGTTTCTGAAAACGTCTGGCAGTGAAAGAGTTAAAGAACAATTTACAATTTACGTTCAAAGTTATTTCGAGGGGCTTCCAGAAATACCAGATTGGCATAACAATCAATATGAGGAAGAGTGTCGTGTTGTAGCAGCTGGTGGCGTGTTTCCGCTTTGAAGCCATCTCGTGATGAAGTTCTTTGTTGAATGAAAAGGGCGTTTGTCAGTTTGTTTGTTTTTTTTGAAAAAGGGCGTTAGCAGCTTCTTTCAGAACCCTGGTCAACTGCCAGAGATCCAAGGATTGGTCACCGGGATTATCTTCCCAAAATGTGACTCAATTGTGGAATGATGCCCGGGAAAAAGCACTTGACTTCAATCTCCATTGAACAACATCCTCCACGAGCAGGCAGCCGGGGCACTGGATCAGCAGGCGTTGTTTTCCCAGTTGGGTGTCAAGTGATGAGATTGATGAGCCTGGGACGGATCCGGCGGACCTTGTAGACCAGATGTGGAGCGATGTGGAATGATGTGTCCTTCTCCCTTTTGTGCAGTGAACTGCATCAGATTGACCTCTCCTTCACCATCTGTGTGCAAAACATTTTCATTTAGGCACTTATAAACATACATATTCACAATTCTTTATTTTTGAAAGAGCATCTGGTAGTTTTTGTTAGTTGGGAGTTAGTAAATGTTAATTGTTTCTGTTCTGTAGGTCCTGGAACGTGCTGTTGGATCCGGAAAAAGTTCTGTTTGTTGTGACATTCAAACAGAATCCAGCCTTTGCCTGAGTTTAATGACATTCGCACATTCATTAATACAACAATGACAATCTTGTAGCCAATTCAAAATTTGATGAGGCCAATTCTATAATATTTCTATTTTTTCTTTAATCTGTTTTTGGGATTAGGGATAATATACTGAACCAAATGTGTTTTAATCCCAATGCCTTTTCTCCATCTTAAAAAGTTTTGTTTTTGAAATGGGTTCCATTGTCTGATCAAATTTTCCTATGAAACCCATATGATGGTATATAATGATTAATCAAATGTTTTACCATGATATTTACTGTTGTAGATTTGGCATGAATGTACTTCCAGCCATAAATAAAAGAATCTAACTATCACCAGCCAATGTCTGTATTCCTGACACTGGTTTTATCATGTCAGTGAAAACCATAAAAAAACAACATCTGACCCCAGAGCTGTCACGTCCGGCCGGACCGTGAGCACCCTGGGGAGAGATTTATATATATACACACTCTTCTACCTTTTGTAAACACTGCAGTCCTGCAGTTCATTTTTTAACAATTTGTCTCATGAAATGATGCCACCCAGGTGTAAATGTCTCAATGTTTCTTCCACACCTAAATTATATATTCCATGGGCTCTAGAAATTCGATTTTCGATTGTTTCTGAAATGGAACATATTTACCTTCTTTTCGCCATGTGCCCCATCGTGTTGTCTCTTCTGGAACTTACTATTTTCCTGTCATAGCCCGATCACCTCCTGTGGATTCATTCTCACACCCAGACTGTGGAATTATAGTTAGTTGGAGTGTAGGTCGGTACCACATAACCTTTTTACTATTTGATCTGCTAATTCGTCTACATTCATTTAATTCAACATGAACTGTCATGTGTGCATACCCTCCTTTGAGTTGATACACACAGACAAACCAGTCGACTTCCCTCCTTTTGACAAAGATCCGCTCGACCTTTGTCAGACAGCAAAGATAAGATCACCAAAGGAACAGTGAACAGATGCAGACCATGTGGCTCATAAATAAGGAGCATCAGATTGGGGCTATCAGCAAACACCAGGAACCACAGGAGGCATTACAAAGATTAACATCCGTGGGATTCATAGATCACATCGCTGTGAGAAAAATCAAAAAGTAACCAGCAAACTCACTGTTGTTTGTTTCACTTCCATGGTGCCAATCCAGAAGCTGGAGTTCAAAAAGAAAGTGGGTAAAATTTAGTAGACTAAACCCAACAAGCATCAAATAACGGAAAATAGAGTAATTAAGATTGAAATAAAATTTACCAAGTATCCTATTTCAAATTCACATATGTTGTTTTCCATTTCCTGAAATGCCTTACTATAGATCACATCTCCCTATCTGACACAGTACAGAGTGCAATGCATACAATCAGACCATCATAAGACCTGAGGCGACGAATCTCAGATGACCAGAGAGCCTTGAGCCAACAACGAGTCAATATCCATTCCTGCCCAGCAGATGCCAGCAGCTACGCATGGCAATGTTCAAAGCGGGCACTGAGGGCAGAGCAGAAGCAGTAGGCGTCATCACAAGTCCATCAGAGCTGCAGTGATGAGAGGAGATATCACTGTCCAAAAGATCGACTGGACAGTTATTCGCAGCAGTCACTGAGCATGTGGATTCAGGGCACCATCATTGTGAAAACTGTGCAACAGATAGAGGCAGATACTGTTGTCGTGGTACAGGGGAATGTCCTTGCTGTGGCGTGAAGTTCGTTGACCCCTGCCTCTCCATCCAGACGCAGGAGGTCGCTGTCTGCAATCGTGGGCCCAATGACGAGGCCGTCCAGCCCATGTTGTGCCACCCAAGAAAACACCTTTGGCCAATGATTGTACCTGCTTTGACACATTATACACTCGTAATTGACAGAGGGAGATGAGATCACAGCGAGAGTTTACTACCTGCTTTTGTATTTTATTTTTAAAATTTGTTTTCTACACTATAGCAAGTAGTATTTCTATATTTTCGTATTTGTCTACCTTAGACTCTTTTTCATTACATGTTACCTCAAATTATGTTTAAAATGTGACAACTACCGGTCAGCGCCCACATGGGGAGGTTCCTTCCAAGGACTGTGCTTAAGTCTCGGTAATGCCCCTCAAAATGGCTGACACCAGATTCTGGAATGAAACTCAGAGAGGGAAAACAAAGGTTAAATAATTTTCTCGCCTACGAGCCGAATTATCAGGGAGGAAGAGGGAAAGAAAAAAAATTAAAGAAAAAACATTTTTTTTAACCCCTGGCCGTTATTTGTCCATTTTCTGGCTTTTTTTCTGTTTTTCATTAAAGAAAAAGGATTTGAAAAAAATACACTAGGGACCTGACATTTTACCAGGATTGTTTAAAAATGTAGAAGTTCAAATTGGCGCCATGCTGTAATTTATAATTATTACCAAACAGGAGGGAGAGATTCACACAAAGTTGTAATAATGCCCGATTTTGGCTCATTGACTCCCATTATAAATCACAGTTTTTGATATGCTGTAAACCTGATGTGTTATAATGCATTTTCCGTGATTACTGATGCAATCGCTTCTTTGACGAGTCATAAACATGAAAATAGAGGAATTTGTGTGTTTAGAGTGTTAACACAAAAATCCACTAGGTGGCGCCAAAGGCTAATAAATGAATACAAAATGCATGCATAAAAATTCTATTGTTATGACTTATGGACTTGTTTGAGCCTCTAACTATGTCATATGAAATATATAAATTATTTTTTTATTTTATATATATATACAGCATAGTTAGTCTTGCTATTAGCATAATACTGCTATTGTTGTCCAAAGGGGGCATTAAAAAAGAAAAAAAAACTATATATGTATAGATAAGTCTGATGCCACTGAACATTTTGAGTGGTTGAAAGTGAAAAAAATATTCATAAATGACTAAGTTATCTCACTTCAAAGGAAATGCCAGATTTTGGCAAAATTACAAGAGTTTTGTGCTATTCGGAAAACTGCCATTGTGTGAAAACTGGGCATGCAGAAAAAATTCTATTGTTATGACTTATGGACTTATTCAAGCCTCTAAATATGTCATATGAAATATTCAAATTAGTCTTTTATTTTATATATATATATATATATATATATATATATATATATATATATATATATATATATATATAGCCATTCAGTAAAAATGGCTAGGAGTGAATGAGTTGTAAATTCACAGTTCAATAAATATACTGTATATATATATATATATATATATATATACAGCATAGTTAGTCTTGCTATTAGCATAATACCGCTATTATTGTCCATAGGGGGCATTAAAAAAATAAAGTGAAAAAATATTCATAAATGACTAAGTTATCTCACTTCAAAGGAAATGCCTGGTTTTGGCAAAATGACAAGAGTTTTGAAAAATGCCATTGTGTAAAAACTGGGCATGCATAAAAATATTCTATTGTTATGACTTATGACCTTGTTTGAGCCTCTAACTATGTCATATGAAATATTCAAATTAGTCTTTTTATTTTATATATATATACAGCATAGTTAGTCTTGCTATTAGCATAATACTGCTATTATTGTCCATAGGGGGCATTAAAAAAATAAAATAAAATAACAACTATATATGTATAGATAGGTCTGATGCCACTGAACATTTGGAGCGGTTGAAAGTGAAAAAATATTCATAAATGACTAAGTTATCTCACTTCAAAGGAAATGCCTGATTTTGGCAAAATTACAAGAGTTTTGTGCTATTCAAAAAATGCCATTGTGAAAAACTGGGCATGCATAAAAAAATTCTATTGTTATGACTTATGGACTTATTCAAACCTCTAAATATGTCATATGAAATATTCAAATTAGACCTTTATTTTACATATATATACAGCATTGTTAATTTTGCTGTTAGCATAATACTGCTATTATTGTCCATAGAGGGCATTAAAAACAATTTTTTAAAACTATATATGTATAGATAGATCTGATGCCAGTGAACATTTTGAGTGGTTGAAAGTGAAAAAAATATTCATAAATGACTAAGTTATCACACTTCAAAGGAAATGCCAGATTTTGGCAAAAATGACAAGAATTTAATCTTAACTATAAGACTAAAACTATAATAACGCCCAGGGGTTTATTAAAAAACATTTATTTCTTCTACTTAATTATAAAAAAATAAAAATAAAATACGGACATCACCTTCCTCTAACATCCGTTTCCTAACAGCTCTCTGCACTACTTGAAGCCAATTGGAACATTCCTATCTCTCACACTCCCCCCCCCCCCCATTTTACCACTTTCCCATTTGAAAGGCAATCCCCTCCTTTTTATACTTTTTTTTTTATAACAAACAACATTAGAACACCATCAATAGACACCACCAAACATACAGCCGAAGACACTAAGGAGAAATAATAAAAATATCCATACACGCATCACTCATCCACTCTCTCACCCGGTTCCCAATCCAATTATTCAAGAATTGTTCCTCAACTGCTCAACCTTTTGCAGGCACATACAAACGCAACAATCACACAATTTACCCTTTTCATCTTACAACAAAGAATGTTCCCTTCAATTCACACACACACATACAGTCACGTCATGACTTCACCCCGTGAAACCACAAAGTATCACAGTCAAATTCATCTTCGCTCACCATCAATTAAGGTGCTGGGCTTTAACCCGCCGCTTGTTTAACGGCCTTGTCTACCGAATCATTTCCTACTAACACAAGATCATTATTTTTAAATATCCTTTACATATCAGATCGGCCAGCTTCCTCTAAATTTCTTCAATTCGATAGCTATTTGCCAATACATTAGAAGCTTCATTAGTCATATCATGTTCTTGTTGTCTAAACAATTCATCCCGTTCAGTCTTTACTAAACGGTTTTATTCCCTCAATTCGTCGTCCACAGCTTTTCTCAAAGCGAGAAAGAATGAAACGCCATTTACTACGAACTAACTGCAGTACTTCCGCGCACGCAGGAGGAACCTGTTAGCTTAGCATCCAAATCAGCCTCTTTGTCCAGCGCTTGCCGTTTTCCGTACACATGCAAGCTCAACCGCTGTCATCAAAGACATCAAGCAAACCGCAGATCTCAACGACGGGAACCAATCTTTTTCACAATAAATCCGCATCCAGTCATTAAATAATACATACATTTCACGTCCATCCCTCGCGGGTCGACGCCCCGATTTACAACCCTGGAAGCGCTTTAAACTTGTGCAACCAACAACAAGTTCCGACTATGAACCGGAAGGACACTCAGGTCAAACTATTCGGTGTCGCGGTCAAAAGCGCCCCCGTTTCTTATATTAATGATTGACCTCCTTTTTTATCATTATATTAAAGTCATATAAATATATATTAATTCAGTGACGTCTCACTTATAATACCACAATTCAATTATTCGACAATATAGCTCATTTCGCCCCCCCAAAAAAAAATAAAAACTCGAAAAAATAAAATAATAAAAATAACTACAGACAAACATGAAATATCGCTTCCGCGACAAATAAATAAATATCCGGATCTATCGATTTCTTAGTAATGGCGTAATAAAGCCGTTACGTCAACCTGTTCCTCTTAACTCTTTCACTGCCAGACGTTTTCAGAAACGAAAATGGTTACTTTCACCGAAATTCTCTGTTTTGAAACAAAAAACGGAGAAAAAGAGCTTTTTGTGAAACGATGTTATTTCATGCACTCTAGTGAATTGTACACTTCTTTTTGTCCATGAATGATGCCACAAACACCTAAATAGTGCTGTAAAACGCTTTCACCAACAATGAAAAAGTGTTTTTTGATTGCAAAATACGTTTATTTCCATTCAACAGTGTAACAATTTGACAAAACAATTTCGCAAACTATTTACAAATGTGTGCAACTGTGGTACTACTTACAATTATGTGGATGTTTCAAATACAGTTTTTCCTTTTGTAACGCTCTCCTGCGTGCAAGGAGACGCCAGGACTCGCACAACAGTTTACTTTCACTTTCGCATTGGTCCGTTTTGCGTGCAAACGTTACACTTTCTTGAGGGCCTTTTTTTCCGGGGAATAAAAAGCAAGTAGCAGACTGTACACACTTCCTCCGATGAATATGCATTGGACTCGGGGCACTCTCCGTCGTCCGATCGAACGTCCGCCTGTGCGTGCTCGGTTGCGCTCCGCGTTACGACACCGTCATAGCCGCCGCGTCAGCGGTTCCAATTTCGCCGTCAAGCTCGGATTCACCTTCATCATCATCGATGATGATCATCGTCGTCATCAATGTACTATTTTAGCGTTGGTCGATGCCTTTCGTCTTGTAAGTGTAGAGCTGCTTGCAAACGCTCGCCGTTGCCCGTTCCGTCCTCCATCTAGCTCCAGCTAACGTCTTCTACTGCCGCGTCAATGCTTCCCAACCACGGAGTCACCACCCTTATCTTCATCATCGATGATGATCATCGTCGTCAACAATATGCTCTTTCAGCGATGCTTTTGGTCTTTGAAAAAAACGGCTCGGGCGTGAGCTCCTCGCGACCGGCCGCCATTTTTCCTTTGTCTTCCATTCTCATCTCCTGCTCGACGCTCTAGCTCCGCCTCTACTGACGCCCACCCGATCTTGTCAAAAGAGAGTCATCGCTGCCCTCTAGGGGCCAAAAATAGTCATTAGGCACAACAGACCGGCTGGAAACTTTCACCACAGCTCCTGAAGCCTTGCCCGCACCCGTTTCCAAAAAAATAAAAATAAAAAATTGGATGACGTCTTTAGACGTCATTGGCAGTGCTCCGTAGGTTTTTACTTGACGTCTATAAACGTCAATGGCAGTGAAAGAGTTAAAATTCTCTTAATGCTTCTTCAGCTGCGCATAACCAACGTAACGGTACTTCCGTCAACAACGACCGTCATGACCACGTACATGTATAGTTCAATGTCGTAGTAAAATCTAAAATCAAGGACTTCGCGTCCCTCCATAACAAAAACGACTTCAAACTCTACTAATATTTGTTCACTCAGATCTCATATACAATTTAGCCAATTTAGAAGACGAAAACCAGCTGTAGCGATCCCAAACAGACTTTTTTTGAATTTCTCTACGTTTCCACTTACCGTACAATTAATATGGCGCCAGAAATTCCGTTCGTCCGGGAATGTTACAGCTTGAAAACGTCAAAACCCGCACGTTCGTCGGGGTCACCATTTGTGAGATTACATGTATTTTTGTAATCTTTTGCGTGTTTAAATAAATCAGAATTGAGATCGGTGAAGAAGTTTCCTTCCAAGGTTTTTATTTTCAGGAGCTCCTGAAGACACAAAATCAAGCTCGCTCAAAATTGGTGAAAAACTCCAAGTGTGTGTGTGATAGCGAATCTTCAGCATCTTTATACAAAAAAGTGTTACATGAGACCTCTCCCCTCCCTTTCCTGAATCCTGAGAAGAGAGTGGTGATAAAAAGCAGATAGAAGTTCTGACAGCCCATATTTTAGTTACTTCCAGACTTTGGAGAATTGATGTGGACAAGATTTGCCCTTTCGACTTTACGACCTGATGACTGATGACCAGAGACTCTGACAGTACTTTAAACATACACATTCTTTTCTCAGGAAAGAGAGAGAAACAAAGAACAAATAAATCATTATCACATCCTTATTCATCAAGCTAAATTGAGTTAACATGGTTATATTTTACATCTACACATCTATAACTAAATTCAAAACAGTTAAAATATAAATTGAAACAGTAAAATGTCAACAGTTCCCACAGCATTTGTGTGTGAATATTCGTTCTTTAAGGGAAAAACAGGGGCAACGGGATAACCAGAATAACATACGCTACACACTTGCTAGTTGCTAATGCTATGCAAGCAAGATGGGGCAATCAGGGTCACAGCGTCTGGAACATCGGTTTTCTTCGATAACGTTCATAACGTTTTAAGGGGAAAATAATCGGCCATTTAGCCCAATTGGCCGATTGTTTGAAGGTCAATAGTTGGCCGATTATAATTGGTGGCCAATTAATTGGTCAGGCCCTAATCGAGTTACATCAATATGCATTTCTATAATGTAGAATTTTGGTTAGAAAACTGCGGATCCCAAAGGGTCTTATTCGGGTTTTTAAAAACAGCATATTCAGATGTTTGCACGTGTTTACATGGCCTTCTAAACCCGAATATAGCCAATATTCAGGTTTTAAAGGGGCTTTTGACTGCATGTAACCATACTCAAAGATAAAGCCAACCGAAAAGGCGTAGTGAAGCGACAGCTTATCATTTGCTAGAAGAAGTAGCTGCAGCAGCTGCCAAAGAGGTAGCAGTAGAAGAAGAACGGCTTCAAGGCAAAGCAAGGTAGAGGGAAACAAATTAGTCATATTTTGCTTCCCGACTTGTGTTAAATAAATACATAATAGAAGATAAGATAAAGGCTTGTTTTCTGTTTTTCAATTTCAAATTTTTAAACGAAAAATGGTAGATGACTCATTCCCGTTCAATGGAGATAGAAACACTGCCTCCTATAGAGGACCAAGGAGGGGCTGGCCTTTCCACATAGGTGAGTGTTTGACACTTGTGTGCAGAGGTTGGTGGTAACGAGCTACATTTACTCCGTTACATTTACTTGAGTAACTTTTTGAAAAAAAATACTTCTAAGAGCAGTTTTACCACACAATACTTTTTACTTTTACTTGAGTAGATGTGTAAGGAAGAAACACTACTTTTACTCAGCTACATTAGAGTCGTTAACCGCCGCCCCATTCATGCATTCAATTTACCATATTTTTACGTAAGTGCTCCGCTTGACAGACTGTGTGGGAGTATTTCTGTGGCGCAGACACATTGCTTGTATACAGGAAATGTGGCCCTGGGTGAAGACTGGCAGGCATGACGAGAAACCGACTGAAAGATGATGTCTTGGTGCTTTCGCTTTAAGAAAGTGCCACCTAAGTTGCACCACCATTTGTGAATTACTCTCTTCTGAGACTGTGACTATTGCGTGCAGTGGCACTAAGAAGAGTTCCATGTGAAGCTTGAATAAACAGTCACACATTTGTTTGACTCGGTGACAGTTGTGCACATGAGCCAACCTTGCAAAGCATTATGGGTTATGTAGTTGATTATATTCAATAGCGAATATTGTGCATCAGCTTTTTTTGTAATAAAAATAGATGTTATTTGAAATCAAATCAAACAACATAGACCATACATTTCGACAATAAACAACATAATGTATACAGTACATGTATATTTATAATGATACATGTAATATTAGCATTATATCATTGTGATATTATTTTTATCGGTTTTATTCCAGGTTTATGACCTGTGGTCTTTTGTTCAATAAACAAACAAAGACATAACAATGTGTGTGTCTCACTGAGCCTTTTCGGAGTGCTAAAATAAAAACATTTTAACACTTGGGCTAACGCGTCTGCTTGCACTGTTGTTTGAGCTCAAAATTTTTTATTTTTTTATTTTATGATTTGAAAAAGCCAGCATTGGCACATAATTGTATGTTTTTGTCTGTCTGATGACATTGTTTTTAAAATTAACAAGCAGTTACTCAGTACTTGATTATTCTTTTCAGCAAATACTTTTTTACTTGTACTTGATTTTTTTTATGATTACTTTTTACTTTTACTTGAGTAATATTATTTTATAGTAACGCTACTCTTACTTAAGTACAATTTTTGGCTACTCTACCCATCTCTGCTTGTGTGTGAATGAATATCCTGAAAACTTCATAATGTTTGTCTAAAAAATAAATGTGCGGCATATGCGCTTGTCCACAAATTCACTTTTAACAATTCACAAGCCAAATTTAATATTTACAAATGATAAGTCATGATAAATGTACACACAACATAAAATACTGAAAAACGTGTTGTAAAAGGTATAGAGTTGGAAACTCAGATCGCTGTTGGTATGGAGAAGGGTCTAGTTGCAGACCATGGGCGAGTAGAGCTCTACCAGAAACACGTGACCTCCAATTCTGTCTTATTTTTTTAACTAAGCCTAAACGTAATTTAACACTAAACATAACCATAATCTTAACCCAAACTAACGATAAGTAGTATAATTTGTATTTATGAGGATATTTCACAGTTAGACGGCTGTTGGCGCTTTCGTCACCACCAGAACACGTGACCCCCATTTGAACACCAAAGTTGTAGCGCAGCACCACCGAATGGCGAATGTAACGTATCGTAATTGCAGTACATTGTGTGTTATACACTTCACGTTGGTTTGTCTGAACAATTAAATAAGGTGGATGGAATGTGATTTATGTTGTGATGGAAATATTAAATAACAAAAGCACAAGTTGTGTTATTGATGTTTATATTCAAATTTTCTACATGTTTTGGTTCAAATTAACTAAATAGTTAGTTTATAAAGTTGTTTATTTGTTTAAAAAAATATTGGCTTAAAAAAAGTTTGAAGTCACGTGTTTTTTCGGTAGAGGTCATGTGTTTCCGGTGGAGCTCCACTTGCCCAGCGTCTGCAGCTATAGACCCTTATGGTTGGCATGTGATGTTTGGTTGTTCAGAGTGCCGCTGTTGAGTCTTTACATTCAACCAAGTGGAATCACTCCAGTACCAAAGTAACATAGGAACACACCACAGAGCAGGGGGGCAGGGTGAGCACTGACTCATTTACATGAGACAGAACTGCCCCTAGCAAAACCTGAGCAATTTCAATCATTAAATTATTTGATCCCAAAAACGTATAAATACGTTATATTTTAAATATTGCCATGGTCCCAAAAATGTGAATTTTTTTAATGCTAGAGTATTCAGAAGGCTTTGATGAAGCCTCTGAACTGAAGAGGGTGCTTAAAACAATGGTAGTTACTACAAAAAAAGTCCAGCAGGAAGCAGCAGAGTTTAAGAGATCAACCAGGGCCATGTTGCAACAAGATCCCCCAGTGTTTTTAACAGGTTTGTGAATAATGATGAAACTTAGTTATACTCTAATGCTTATTGCTGCAAAACGAAAACAGATACAAATATACTTTTTTTCCTAATGAAAGAAGAGACTCTAATTTTTCTTTTGGTAGGTTCCATGATTTTATAGCAATAGAACACAATATTCTGTGGGCCTTGCAATATCCTTCAAAATCCAGTAAAACAGCCGGGAGCGAAGGGGGGCTCTTCAGTAAAAATGGCTGGGAGTGAATGAGTTAAAAGTGGATATAGAGTTTCCTCTAATTATTTATCCTCTACTACTATCCTCTACTTCTACTTTGACCCAAGCATATCAGAGACCTTTAATTAAACCAGCTGAGAACAGTGCAACTTGTGAAAAAAAATTGCCCCCCAATGTCTAGGTCAAACTCAAAGGTAACAGTGGCAAAACCCTGAGTATGACCGCTAGGGAGGAATACTCCCACCATGTACTGTATGTATGACAATTGTCACAACAAATTATTATTCTTCATCATGCAGCAAATAACTTTTGTAACTCTCTTGATTTTAGTGGCCATTTTGTTACTTATTGAATCAATTCATTTATCCAAGCTTGTAACCCAGAACAGGAGATCTCCAGGGGCTTGCTTATGGGGCATTGACAGAGAATCAAACCACCACACTAATAATGGGCCAAAGTGCAACATTATAACACATTTAGTATGATTTCTTGCTTTGGCCCCTCAACCTTTGAAAGCAGACCTTGTAATACTTTGAGACCTGAGGTCATGTCTCCACCGTAGATTAGCTATTAAAGCCTTGAGTCCATTACCTGGCTCAGGTATCTACCAATATACAACAGGCTAAATTAGCGAGAAAAAGGGAAACAGAAAGGAAGGTGGGAGTAAGAAAAGAGGAGAATAACATTTAGATAAGAATGTTGAGTTGCAAGCCATTTCACTGAGCAGTTGACAAGCCTTGTAAGTATGCACGTACTACGTGTGTATATTAGGGCTGCACAAAATTTTAAATTGAATTGAGAATGACCTCAAAATTGAAGTCTTGAATTTGAATTGAGGTGGCACAAAGAAAGCAGAATTGCAATTCAAATTCGAATTGCAGAAGGTAGAATTGAAATTCCATGAAATTCAAAGACACTCACAATGCAAAATTATAGTTTATTTTTGAAGCTTCACATTATATAAGATTATTTACAGCATAAATTTCATACAAAAAAAATTGTAAGGACTTTATGTACACAATACTTGGTATGGTGGTATAAAAACAATAAAGTATACCGTATTTTCACGACCGTAAATATTAAAAAGCGAAGTCTCAGTTACTGGTGCTATTTCTGTATTTAACACACACAAGGCGCACCACAATATTAGGCGCAGGCACGTTTAAATATACGCTAGCTCAAAACATATGGTAGCATGCTTTCACTTGCTAGTGGATGTTTCCAAAAAGGCAGTGGAGCAAAACTGAGTTTATTAACTGACTTTATTGAAGTATTTAACAATGTACACAGTGAGTTCGGTTGTACTTGAAGTGTTTAACAATGTACTCACGTTACTCTTGATAAATCCTCATCCACAAATCCAAATCAAACAGCTGGGCAAGTTCTCCATCAAACACGCCAGGTTCCCTCTCATCAGTGTAGTATTGTCAGTCAGTCTCGTTAGCGTGCGGCTCCTCACAAATGATGCTGGCTTTTGCGAAAGCTCGATTCGTGCAAGCAGACAAGTTGAGCCCAAGCATGCATGCACAATCCATTCATAAATTGTGGCGTAACTCGCTCTAGTCTAGCAGTTCCATAAAGCAAAAGCAATGAGCACCATGTCCTCCTGTATCTTGTATACAGGACACCCGACCCTGATTGTGGACTGGCAGGAATGAGAACCCAATAGACTCACATCATCTTTCAGTTGAGTCTTTCAGATTCTCATGCCTGCCAGTCCTCAACCAGGGCCGGATTTCCTTTGCTTAAGCAATATGTCGGCACTGCTCCACTCCGCTGTCTGTTGGCAGAAATGCTCCCACACAGGCAGTCAAGCGGGGAGCTCACCGAAGTCGCACAACATTTACAGATTTTGGAACTCGGTGCACACTAAAGGCGCACCTCACTATGCGTACAGTAGATTTTTGAGAAAATTTAAGACTTTTAAGTGTGCCTTATAGTCGTGATAATATGGTATATATATATATATATATATATATATATATATATATATATATATATATAATCCCTAAATAAATAAAAAATCAAGATTCAAAAAATAAAAATAAATGTATAAATAAATGTCGAAATAAATAAAAAAATAAAGACCACAAAGCAAATCGTTTAGGACATAATGAAAATAATCCGAGGCAGAAAGACATTTGCTCTCAGCATGGTTTCATGACAAAGTGAAAGCTCGTGTTCAGAATGATCTACTCATTTTGGTGATTTTTTTCCTATGGGTTGACAGGAAGTACAGAAAATGGGAGAAAGCCCCTCACTTCAATTTTCTCTATTTAAACTGAGATGTGGATGAAATTGCAAGACAATTAACTGTGTGTTTTATTTTTATTTTTTATCATGGTTGCACAGTCTGAAGGAGTTTTATTGGTGGATAATTGGTGCATTGCCAGCAAAAACCTTTCCCTCTAGCTTTTCACAGCCCGTGTTTATCAAATTTTTCAATTAACCTCCACGATTTAACTCTCCTCAAAGCCAGGCGCATGCTTGCTCGAAAGAACAAATGAAATTGTCTTTTTTTCTTTCCTTCTATTCATCCATGTCAGGTTTTATCTTTCCTTTTTGTATCCCTCTTCGCTCTCTTTTTTTTCTCTTGGCTGCAGTGTTCTTTCAGCCCGGGATGCTTGAGCTTTACAACGTTGCAGGGTTTTAGCAGGCATGAGGCTGTATGTGTCAGATTAAAGAGGGGAAATCCGTAGCATGCAGGGAGAGCTTTGTAGATATGGCAATTTAATGATAACTTCCTCTTCTCTGCAAGACCCCCTCCCCTTCCTCTCTCTTCCATTCCCATGCCTTCCATTTGAGATGCTGCTGCAGGTGATGAAGCATCAGCTGGACATCTTTTTATCTCAATATGCCCTGCAAGCTATCAGAAGGAGAGCATTGTGTGTTTGTTTCAGTATCTAACATTATCAAGTTAAATTAGAAATTACATCCAGAGAGCAGGACCTCTGACGAGGCTCACATCAAATAAGGTGCAGTTTAAATGGAGCCCCGAAGCTGAGTCCGCCTTTGTCAAACTCCTGATTTATTCACAACTCCGCCGGTGTTGAATCCTCCTAATCCTGAACTCTCTTTTGTTGTCGGGGTTGACGCATTGGACTCCGGAGTGGGAGCAGTACTCTCGCAGCGCTCCCCAGTCGACCAAAGGCTCCTCCCCTGTGCCTTCTTTACCAAGCACCTCAGTTCGGCTGAGGCTAAGTATGACGTGGGTAACCGAGAGTTGCTGGCCATCGTTCTGGCTCTGCAGGAGTGGACGCACTGGCTGGAGGGGGCCAAGAAACAATTTACAGTCTTCCCGGACCACAAGAACCTGGCCTACATCCGCACCGCCAAGCAACTCAACTCCAGACTCGTGAAGCCAGAGGTTGGGCACTGATCCCCGCCTGGTTCAACTTTACAGTGACTTTCAGAAATGGCTCCTCCACCTCCTCGGCTGATCGATGGCGAGCCAGTTTAATCAATCAATACTGCACATCCCGCCCTCTCCGCCTAGAATCAAGAATCTGACTCCAGACTGTGTCCTTTGTGTTGCAACTGCCTGATGAGAGGCTACAACAGACTATAAAAGGAATAGGCGAAGATACATCATGTTTGTCAGACAAGTCATCTGCTTACCTTCACAGCCCAAAGATTGGTAGTTAGCTACCTAGCTCCACGTCTTTATGGTCTGGTTTTGACTGCCTCGTCTAATCGTGAGTACGTTTTGCGCAAACCGCTTAGTTGATGACTTACTGGGCATTCCATGTTTAGTGTTTGGCCCTGGCTCTCTCTCTCTCTAAAAAAAAGGTAATATTTACAAGGGCACAAAGTCATTTTTTCAGGCAATAATCAGACAACAGTTTTCTTTTGTCTGTCTTTATTTCAACAGATAGTAGTTTGATTGTTCATCAAGAAGTTTCATTCCTTACTGTACATTAGCAGCTGCACTAGCATTCTAGCAGTCTATTTGGTCCCACGCTAAACAGAGTAAAATGTACTCTATAGAATTTAATGTGTAATAACAGAAATATAATACACAAGTGGTTAACTTTTGTAACAGCCTAATCTTTACTCATGATTTACTTTTCTCCACAGCAAATTAGGCTGTTTTTTTAAAATAATACAAGTTGTTATTGCCCTTATATACGAAGAGGATCAAAATTAATTAATTTGAAATCAACGTCCCTGCCAGTCAGGTTTACGTGTCACCTGCAGTAAATTAACTCTTGATTGCTTCAATTGCTGTATATTTCTAAATATATGATGGTGATACTTGCTATATGAAAATAAAATCCTTCCATGGTGGAGTAACAAAATTTTAGGTACGTAAGTGTATTTTTTAGCAAAAATACGATTTGATTGTTTGTATTCATTTCAATTCCCTCTTTTCTCCGTTTCACTTGTAATTAAGAGTTAATAGTAATAATTTGTTTAAATATAATTCTATTGAAGGTGATTTTTCATCCGAGTTTTGGCGTCCCTTACAGTCCATGATGCCCTTTGCATCTCGCCTAATGGTCAGACGGCTCTGCATTTACATTATGATTGGATGGATAGAATGCTCAAAGCTGCATTCTGAACCACTTATTTTTGCTTATATATATATATATATATATATATATATACACACCCCTCCGTGAGTCATCACCTCATCGTGGTGGAGGGGTTTGCGTGTCCCAATGAGCCTGGGAGCTATGTTGTCCGGGGCTTCATGCCCCTGGTAGGGCCACCCATGGTAAACAGGTCCTAGGTGAGGGACCAGACAAAGCATGGCTCAAATGACCTCAATGATGAACACAAACTTTGGATCTTCGTTTCCCTTGCCCGGACGCGGGTCACCGGGGCCCCCCTCTGGAGCTAGGCCTGGAGGTGGGGCTCGAAGGCGAGTGTCTGGTGGCTGGGCCTATACCCATGGGGCCTGGCCGGGCACAGCCCGAAAAGGCAACGTGGGTCCCCCTTCCCATGGGCTCACCACCGGTGGAAGGGGCCAAAGGGGTCGGGTGCGCAGTGAGTTGGGTGGCAGCCAAAGGCGGGGGCCTTGGCGGTCCGACCCCCAGCTACTGAAGCTAGCTCTGGGGACATGGAATGTCACCTCTCTGACAGGGAAGGAGCTCGAGCTGGTGTGCGAGGCTGAGAAGTTCCGACTAGATATAGTTGGACTCGCCTCCACACACGGCTTGTGTTCTGGTACCAATCCTCTCGAGAGGGGCTGGACCCTCTTCCACTCTGGAGTTCCCCACGGTGAGAGGCGCAGAGCAGCTGTGAGCTGTCAACTGATCACCACCTGGTGGCGTGTTGGCTCCGATGGTGGGGTAAGATGCCGGTCCGACCAGGCAGGCCCAAACGTATTGTGAGGGTCTGCTGGGAACGTCTGGCAGAATCCCCTGTCAGAAAGAGTTTCAACGCCCATCTCCCGAAGAGCTTCTCCATTGTCCCAGGGGAGGCGGGGGACATTGAGTCAGAGTGGACCATGTTCCGCGCTTCCATTGTTGAGGCGGCCGATCGGAGATGTGGCCGTAAGGTGGTTGGTGCCTGTCGTGGTGGCAATCCTTAAACCCGCTGGTGGACACCAGCGGTAAGGGATGCCGTCAAGCTGAAGAAGGAGTCCTATTGAGCATTTTTGGCCTGTGGGACTCCGGAGGCTGCTGACGGGTACCGGCTGGCCAAGCGGAATGCGGCTTCGGCGGTCGCTGAGGCAAAAACTCGGACATGGGAAGAGTTCAGTGAGGCCATGGAAAACGACTTCCGGACGGCTTCGAGGAAATTCTGGTCCACCATCCGGTGTCTCAGGAGAGGAAAACAGTGCGCCATTAACACTGTGTATAGTGGAGATGGGGTGCTGTTGACCTCGACTCGGGACGTCATGAATCGGTGGGGAGAATACTCCGAAGACCTCCTCAATTCCACCGATACGCCATCCTCTGAGGAAGCAGGGTCTGGGGACTCTGAGGTGGGCCCCCCTATCTCTGGGGTCGAAGTCACTGAAGTGGTTGGAAAGCTTCTTAGTGGCAGGGCCTCGGGGGTGGATGAGATCCGCCCGGAGTTCCTAAAGGCTCTGGATGTTGTGGGGCTGTCGTGGTTGACACGTCTTTCAGCATTGCGTGGACATCGGGGACAGTGCCTCTGGATTAACAGACCGGGGTGGTGGTTCCCCTTTTTAAGAAGGGGGACCAGAGGGTGTGCTCCATCTTTAGAGGGATCACACTCTTTAGCCTCCCAGGTAAGGTCTATTCAGGGGTGCTGGAGAGGAGGGTCCGTCGGGAAGTCGAATCTCGGATTCAGGAGGAGCAGTGTGGTTTTCGTCCCGGCCGTGAAACAGTGGACCAGCTCTGCACCCTCAGCAGAGTCCTCGAGGGTGCGTGGGAGTTCGCCCAACCAGTCCACATGTGCTTTGTGGACTTGGAGAAGGCGTTTGTGGTGAAGAAGGAGCTGAGCCGAAAGGCGAAGCTCTCGATTTACCGGTCGATCTACGTTCCTACCCTCACCTATGGTCACGAGCTGTGGGTCGTGACCGAAAGAACAAGATCCCGGATACAAGCGGCCGAAATGAGTTTCCTCCGCAGGGTAGCCGGGCTCTCCCTTAGAGATAGGGTGAGAAGCTCGGTCATCCGAGAGGGACTCAGCGTCGAGTCGCTGCTCCTCCACGTTGAGAGGAACCAGTTGAGGTGGCTCGGGCATCTGGTTCGGATGCCTCCTGGACGCCTCCCTGGGGAGGTGTTCCGGGCATGTCCTACCGGCAGGAGGCCCCGGGGACGACCCAGGACACGCTGGAGAGACTATGTCTCTCGGCTGTCCTGGGAACGCCTTGGGGTCCCGTCGGATGAGCTGGCTGAAGTGGCTGGGGAGAGGGAAGTCTGGGCTTCCCTGTTAAAGCTGCTGCCCCCGCGACCCGACCCCGGATAAGTGGAAGAAGACGGACGGACGGACGGACGAGAAGGCGTTTGACCGTGTCCCTCGGGGAGTCCTGAGGGGGGTGCTACGGCAGTATGGGGTACCGAGCCCCCTGGTACAGGCTATTCAGTCCCTGTATGACCGATGTCAGAGTTTGGTCCGCATTGCCGGCAGTAAGTCGAATTTGTTTCCTGTGAGGGTTGGACTCCGCCAAGGTTGTCCTTTGTCACCGATTCTGTTCATAACTTTTATGGACAGAATTTCTAGGCGTAGCCGAAGCGTTGAGGGGGTCCGGTTTGGTGGACTCAACATTGCATCTCTGCTTTTTGCAGATGATGTGGTGCTGTTGGCTTCTTCAAGCCGTGATCTCCAGCTCTCACTGGAGCGGTTCGCAGCCGATTGTGAAGCAGTTGGGATGAGGATCAGCACCTCCAAATCCGAGACCATGATCCTCAGTCGGAAAAGGGTGGAGTGCCATCTCCGGGTCTGGGATGAGATCCTGCCCCAAGTGGAGGAGTTCAAGTATCTTGGGGTCTTGTTCACGAGTGAGGGTAGGTTAGAGCGGGAGATCGACAGGCGGATCGGGGCAGCGTCCGCAGTGATGCGGATGCTGTATCGGTCCGTTGTGGTGAAGAAGGAGCTGAGCCGAAAGTCAGAGCTCTCGATTTACCGGTCGATCTACGTTCCTGCCCTCACCTATGGTCACGAACTGTGGGTCATGACCGAAAGAACAAGATCCCGGATACAAGCGGCCGAAATGAGTTTCCTCCGCAGGGTAGCCGGGCTCTCCCTTAGAGATAGGGTGAGAAGCTCGGTCATCCAGGAGGGACTCAGCGTCGAGCCGCTACTCCTCCACATTGAGAGGAACCAGTTGAGGTGGCTTGGGCATCTGGTTTGGATGCCTCCTGGACGCCTCCCTGGGGAGGTGTTCCGGGCACGTCCTACCGGCCCCGGGGACGACCCAGGACACGCTGGAGAGACTACGTCTCTCGGCTGGCCTGGGAACGCCTTGGGATCCCGTCAGAGGAGCTGGCTGAAGTGGCTGGGGAGAGGGAAGTCTGGGCTTCCATGCTAAAGCTGCTGCCCCCGCGACCCGACCCCGGATAAGCGGAATTGAAGACGGAACGGAACGGAAAATATATACACACACACACACACGCACGCACGCACGCACGCACACACGCACGCACGCACGCACGCACGCACGCACACACACACACACACACACACACTCTCTCTTTAAACTTTAAGTTCAAGTGTTTTGTTATGCAGTACTGCCAAATAAAGAAATTAATTTGTGCTGTGTTTCTCAGGGTTAAAATACTTTATTTTTTATTTTTTATAATAAATGCATTATAAATACATTACCAGTGATATTTTTAGGCAAGATGAGATAAAATGAAGAGGCACTTATTCGCCTTAAGGGTGTCAAAATAAACCAGAAAAACTAACATTAAACCTCATTAATACAGAGTACTCCGAGAAATCACTCTGTCCTTTCCACATTGACTTTATGCTGTAGAGATTGTGTACAAGAAAAACGATATATAAAACAGTATATCTCTGAGGTCCAACACGCGAGTCAGTTACCCTGTAATTCATCATTACTAATGAGAAAGAAGGCCGTGGACATACACAGCAAATCAAAATGAATTAATCGCTGGAGAACATAGAGTGGCACAGTAATTGCATTACTTGTTTCGGTGTCTCAGGGGTGCCATTCCCCTTTCACATTCAAAAGCTAGTTTGAAAATCAAATACAATACCATCTTGGGGCTGCGCTGCTTCTGACAAGGCTAATTGAATTAATGTATTACCCAGTGCCTAACGTTGTTTGCTGAAGCACCCGTCCTTTTCTCTTCCACCACGGGGAATGTTTATCAGCATTGCAGTTGTGTGGTTATAGATGATCCTGACAATTCACTAAAGGTTGTCCCAACCAGAGGCGCACAAGTGTTGCTTATTTCAGCAAAAAATAAATAAAAAATTGACAGTGAAGCGGAAGCATTTAGCAAGCATAAGCACAGGACTTGGTGGATGCGATGTCAACACACCACCTCCCATAGATCAATCTGACCCTAAAAGATAAATCTGGGGTTTTATGTTTGTTAACAGTCAACAGGCCCTGCTTACTGTTATGAGTTCGGCAATGCTGAGTAAACTGAATCCCAAAGCAAAAATTACAAAAAGGTTTATTAAAAACACAAGTCGCACGAAACACGTGGAAAGAACAAAAGAGGCTCGCAATTGGGAGGGAAAAGAACAACACAACAACAGCTCACTGTCTCCGCCCTGCAGCTCCCCTCCAATTTGAATGCACCACACAACTGGGGGCGGTTGGGGTGGATGGGGGGCGTGGGGGGGGGGGGGGGGGGTTGGGGGGAGCGGGGGTTGTGGGCCGGTGGGGTGCCTGGTGGGCCTGCAGTGCCCCGTCCTGCTGCGTTGGGTTGGGGGCGCGGGCCGCGTTGGGGTGGGGGGCGCTCCTGCTCCTGGGTTTGCTCTCCGGCCGGTGGCCGCTGCGGGGCCCGGGGGTCGTCCTTTGGCGCTGCCGCGGCCTGGGGGGCCCTGAGGTGTTGCGCTTGCTCTGTCCTGGCGGGGGTCGACTGCTCCCCTCTTTGGTGGAGATTTTCATGCATGCCAGATCCACCACACCAGCATCTATCGAAACTCAGACACAATCTGTTTCTCCCTCAGGTCATTGAATCGGTGGAGGCTGGTGTCTGTGGATCTCACTCTGCTTCGTCTGTCCTTTCTACCTTTCCTCAGTTTCTCCTTTGGGCCCTTGAGGTCTCCCTGATTTGTTGGAATTTAGATGTCTCTGGGGTTGGTGAAGGACTCTGGTTAGTGGCCCGATGGGTGGTGTCTGGTCGGTGCTGGGCTTCGCTTTTCTTTCTTTTCTTTGGTCCCTCTTTGGTTCTCCTGGCGGCCCCACGACTCTGGCTGGATTTTGAAGTGTTCGGTTTAGGTGAACGGTATGGGATTTTTTTTTTTTCAATTGTTGACCAATTAAGTCAATTATAATAAAACACTCTCTCAAACTTTCATGATGAATGAGAAGGATTAATAGTGCTGGGTTCACACAAACCAGAGGTGCCCAAACTATGGCTTGCGGGCCATTTGTGGTCCAACATCTATCTTGCGGCTTGTGGTCTGTAAACTGACAAAATAACGTGCAGCATGCGTGCTTGTTTTCCTCTTCTCTCACCTCCAGAGATACTTGATTACAAGAGGGTTCACTTTAAAGTAGTGCTGTCAAAATTAAAGTGTTAACTCATTGATTAATCACAAAATAATATTGCATTAATTGGCTGGCAACCAGTTCAAGGTGTACCCCGCCTACTGCCCGAAGCCAGCTGGGATAGGCTCCAACACCCCCCGCGACCCTTGTGAGGAAAAGCGGCTAAGAAAATGGATGGATGGATGGATAATATTGCATTAATCATGTATTAATGCAGATTAATCACACTATTCATTTTGACCACAAATGATCCTTTAGCATGACAGCGGATAGTTACCATATTTTCATGACTATAAGGCGCATTTAACTCTTTCACTGCCAGACGTTTTCAGAAACGGGTTGTTCCCAGTGCCAGCCGATTTAAGCATTTTGACTGATCTTTCAAGGTCCACAGAAAATGTTGTGTTTGGACTATGGAAACACACCATTTCTACCTTATTCCGTTCTTCAGTAATCAACAATAGAAAATGGTTACTTTCACCGAAATTCTCTGTTTTGAAACAAAAAGCGGAGAAAAACGGCTTTTTGTGAAACGATGTTATTTCATGCACTCTAGTGAATTGTACACGTCTTTTTGTCCATGAATGATGCCACAAACACCTAAATAGTGCTTTACTTCTGTAAAACGCTTTCACCAACAATGAAAAAGTGTTTTTTGATTGCAAAATACGTTTATTTCCATTCAACAGTGTAACAATTTGACAAAACAATTTCGCAAACTATTTACAAATGTGTGCAACTGTGGTACTATTTACAATTATGTGGATGTTTCAAATACAGTTTTTCTTTTTGTAACGCTCTCCTGCGTGCAAGGAGACGCCGCTGGACTCGCACAACAGTTTCCTTTCACTTTGTCCGTTTCGCGTGCAAACGTTACTTTCTTGGCAGCCTTTTTTTCCGGGGAATAAATAGCAAGTAGCAAACTGTACACACTTCTCCGATGAATATGTATTGGACTCGGGGCACTCTCCGTCGTCCGATCGAACGTCCGCCTGTGCGTGCTCGATTGTGCTCCGCGTTTATGACGCCGTCATAGCCGCCGCGTCAGCGCTTCCAATTTCGCCGTCAAGCTCGGATTCACCTTCATCATCATCGATGATGATCATCGTCGTCATCAATGTGCTCTTTATCGTTGGTCGATGCTTTTCGAATTTGAAAAATATGTCTCCGGCGTGAGCTCCTCGCAAACTGGTCGCCATTTTTCCTTTGTTTTCCATTCTGATCTGCTCGATGCTCTAGCTCCGCCTCTACTGACGCCCACCCGATCTTGTCAAAAGACAGTCATCGCTGCCCTCTAGGGGCCAAAAATAGTCCTTAGGCACAACAGACCTAATTGAAACTTTCACCAGACATGCGGAAGCCTTCCCCCCACCCGTTTCAAAAAAAAAAATTGGATGACGTCTTTTGACGTCATTGGCAGTGCTCTGTAGATTTTTACTTGACGTCTTTAAACGTCAGTGGCAGTGAAAGAGTTAAAAGTCTTAAATTTTCAAAAAAATTGATGGTGCGCCTAATAGTGAGGTGCGCCTTTTGTGTGCACCAAGTTCCGAAATCTGTAAATGTTGTTGTGCGACTTCGGTAAGCGCCCCGCTTGACTGTCTGTGTGGGAGCATTTCTGCCAACAGAGCGCCGGAGCAGTGCCGACATATTGCTTAAATACAGGAAATCCGGCCCTGGTTGAAGACTGACAGGAATAAAAACCTGAAAGACTTAACTGAAAGATGATGTGAGTCTATTGGGTTCTCATGCTTGCCAGTCCGCAACCAGGGCTGGGTTTCCTGTATATAATACATAATACAATAATATAATACATACACTAGCAAGTGAAAGCATGCTACTATATGTTTTGAACTAGCGTATGTTTAACCGTGCCTGCGCCAAATAGTTTGCATGTGTGTTAAATACAGAAATTGCACCGGTAACTGAGACTGCACCTTATCCCGGAATTACACCACATGTGTGTGCGTTGCATCTCCACTTTGCTGCGTCTTGACTGCGTGCTCTGAACACATCAATTTCATAGACAAAACTCACCGGCTGCGCACAGCTGCGGTCCGACAACTTCCCGCGCGCGATAATGTGGCATTAAAAACAACGACAAACACATCTGTGCTCAACAGAGAAGCAGAAGTAGAGGTGGACTTCCTTTGATTGAACTCACCGTCCACTCCCACAGCTTCTACTATGACGTTCCTTGCAGCATCAATTTTTAGGTTATAAAAAGGATGTGCCGTGTCATATATAATCCACCTCCATTATAAATCTCTCCTCGTCCATGTTTGCTGCAGTGAATTAAGCGTTAAGCATTATGACGTTTAGCTGACATGATTGCGAAATAGGATCTAGCGAGTATTTTATTCTGAAACGTAACCGGCAAAAATAGAAAATAGGTCTAGCCGTGTGGTGCGCTCCGGCACGACGCAGCTGGTCCGCAGTTGATCCGCATGCATAAGTAGTTGGTGTAATTTGAACAAGCTGATAGAATAGAAACTAATTGGCTGTGCCGACGTAATGCACACTCATGAGGTGTAATCCCGGGGTTATTGTCGCGAAAATACAGTACGTTAAAAGTAGCACAGGTGGTGCTTGAACAATAAACATGCATTAAAGTAAAGCATTTAAAAAATATTTTTGTATGAGATTCAAAATATTTGCTCATGTCAAAATATTGGGGTCATTTTTTTTTTCCATTTTAAATTATGCCAAGAAATTAACTCTTGGGACATGGAATGTCACCTCTCTGGTGGGAGAAGGAGCTCGAGCTGGTGTGTGAGAAATTACGACTAGATATAGTCGGACTCTCCACACACGGCTTGGGCTACCAATCCTCCAATCCTCTCGAGAGCGGTTAGACTCTTTTCCACTCTGGAGTTGCCCACGGTGAGAGGCGCAAAGCAGATGTGGGCATACTGATTTGCCCCCTGGTAGACGAGAGCGTACCCTCGGCTTTCGGGCGGGGGGGACAGGTCCTGACTGTTGCTTGTCCCTATGCACCAAACAACAGTTCAGACTAGAGTACCCACCTTTATTGGAGTCCTTGGAGGGTGTGCTGTAGAGCGCTCCCTCGTTCTGCTGGGGAACTTCAAGGCTCACGTGGGCAGTGACAATTGCAAAGCACGCAAGGCAGCAACCGTGTATGGCGTGGCAATCATAATTATATATATATGTAGAGATATATATATAGATAGATAGATAGATAGATAGATAGATAGATAGATAGATAGATAGATAGATAGATAGATAGATAGATAGATAGATAGATAGATAGATAGATAGATAGATAGATGGATAGATACTGTAGCTAGTTCCATCAGTCAGTCAACGTTGGTGGGTGAATTTTTTCAATATATCGTTGAGGGACTGACTGTTGACGGATTGATTATTACCATATCTCAACTTGAGATATTGACAGATTGATGATGACGGAAAAGTGTCCTGACTGTTGACGATTGCTGAATGACGGACGCTCAAAATTCATTGACGCACCCACCTCTGGCTTATCTGGGCATTGGTCGAGCATGCATGATGTAGGAAAAGCTTTAGAATGACCTTTTTTGAACTGCACAAGGTACCTTCAATATTTGTATGCAATATTTGAACAGTAAGACGCTATGTGGGTTTCCATCCAAACATCTTTATTTGAATTTTCAAGAAATGCAAAAATAAAACTGAATGAAAACGCTAGAAATTTGAAAAAGGGCCCAAAATTTGCCAAAAAGTTTTTACGCTAGGATGGGGTGGATCTTGAAGCATTTTGAAAAAAGGAAAATGTGAATTTTGGCTATGGAAACAGGTTTTGTGAACAAAGGCTGGCAAATCGGATACATGCTGCACGTTTTGACCAGATGTTACATGACGCGTATGTTTGTCGTCAAAAAGCAATGGGTTTCCATCCAAACATTTTTATTTGAATTTTCAAGAAATGCAAAAATAAAACTGAATGAAAACGCTAGAAATTTGAAAAAGGGCCCAAAATTTGCCAAAAAGTTTTTACGCTAGGATGGGGTGGATCTTGAAGCATTTTGAAAAAAGGAAAATGTGAATTTTGGCTATGGAAACAGGTTTTGTGAACAAAGGCTGGCAAATCGGATACATGCTGCACGTTTTGACCAGATGTTACATGACGCGTATGTTTGTCGTCAAAAAGCAATGTCGGACGATAAAGTAAGGTATGTTGGGGGGGACACATTAATTTTGGAATTAATTAAAGAAGCAAATAATGCAATTTTAGATGATTTCGATTTCTTCTTGTTCTTCTTTTAAATGACTGGTGGATCACATACTGTATCTATGGTGTATACGGCCACCTACAGCGGTGGAGACCTCTCTCAATATTCGCAAAAGAAAAACAGATGGAAATGGGCATAAGTCACATGTCCGTTTTGCACATTTTCAGTAAATTCAAAAAATAAAAACAATTGGATGGAAACCCCACTACTGATAATTGTAATGCAGCTTGTTATTTCTTTAATATTTATCTTTTGAATCTTTGATCATGTGTGTACACCAGATTATTAATTGGACCTGCTTTTATGCGGGCCAGGTGTGATGGCAAAGTATGTGCCTAATCTGAGCCTGAAACCTGCAGACTGTGCCCAGTATTTGAACCAAAACGGAACCTTCACTTCTCTGGTCGGGCTGGTAGGCGGCTGCAGCTTACTGCAGCTGGTCCCTTTTATAATTGTTTTATATTCACTTATTCAACATATTCCCTTGGGGTTGGACTCTCTTCTACTCTGGAGTTGCAGCTTTGGCAGTCGCTGAGGCAAAAACTCGGACATGGGAGGAGTTCAGTGAGGCCATGGAAAATGACTTCCAGACAGCTTCGAAGAAATTTTGGTCCAGCATCCGGCGTCTCAGGAGAGGAAAGCAGTGCACCATTAACACTGTGTATACATATGTGGCAAGGCCCCGGGGGTGGATGAGATCCGACCAGAGTTCCTAAAGGCTCTGGATGTTGCGGGGCTGTCGTGGTTGACATGCCTCTACAACAGTAGAGGGCAAACTCGGTCCTCGAGGGTCGGAGTCCTGCAGGTTTTGGATGTTTCCCTGCTCCAGCGCAGCTGATTCCAATCAACAGGATTGTTATCAGGTTTATGCAAAGCTCGCTGATGAGGTGATCATATATCAGCTGTGTTGGAGAAGGGAAATAACAAAAATCAGCAGGACTCCGGCCCACCCCTGCTCTACAACATCGCTTGGACAGTGCCTCTTGATTGGCAGACCATTTTTAAGAAGGGTGTTCCAACTATAGAGGGATCACACTCCTCAGCCTCCCTGGTAAGGTCTATCCAGGGTTGCTGGAGAGGAGGGTCCGTCGGGAAGTCAAATCTCGGATTCAGGAGGAGTAGTGTGGTTTTCGTCCAAGCCGTGGAGCAGTGGACCAACTCTACACCCTTGGCAGGATCCTTGATGGTGCATGTGAGTTCGCCCAGCCAGTCCACATGTACTTTGTGGACTTGGAGAAGGCATTTGACTGTGTCCCTCAGAGAGTCCTGTGGGGGGTGCTTCATGAGTACAGGTACCGAGCCCCCTGATACTGGCTGTTCGGTCCCTGTATGACCAATGTCAGAGTTTGATACGTCATGATACGGTGACCTGGTGTTACGTCTGGCTTCCTCATGTCCTTTAGTTCCTATACCGAGTGGTAAGAGATGTTCTGATCCATCTTATCCACTCCATTCATGATGGCATCGTAGTCCAGAACCAGTGTCTTCTCCGTGATCAGACTGTACCCACTCCTCCGATGAATATGCATTGGACTCAGGGTACTCTTCATCGTCCGATTGAACGTCCGCCTATGCAGAAGTGCTCGGTTGTGCACCACGTTTTCCGGCGTTAGCATCGCTAGCCGGTGAGGCTTTACGACGTGATCGAAGCCGCCGCGTCAACGCTTCCAACTTCGGCGTCAACCTCGGAGTCACCATTATCATCAATGTGCTCTTTAGCACTGGTCGATGCTTTTCATCTTTGAAAAAAATGCTCAAGCGTGAGCTGCTTGCAACCGGTCGCCATTTTCGCTTCCTAGCCATTCTCCCCTCAACACTCTAGCTCCACCTCACGTCTTCTACTACTGACTCCTCCCCGATCTTGTCCAAAGAGAGTCATCGCTGCCATCTAGTGCCCATAGTCATTATACTAACTCGATTTGCTCGATATTTTCAGCACAGCTGGCCAAGGCTTTCCTCCACCCGTTTCCCCCCAAAAAACAAAAAAACCTAGTTAACGTCTTTTAACGTTTTTGGCGGCACTCATTTGGATTTTACGAAAAGTTATTAAACGTTTTTGGCGGTCAAAGAGTTAACCACCAACGAATCTTCACATCAGACTTTAGCTACGCTTTGTGTATTTCTTGTAAGTTTCTGAGTTTTTTCACTTTCACTTTATAAAGTGGAAATTTGCAAGTTTTTTTTCTGAATATTATTGTTCCTCTGGAAAAAATATTTATAGGCCTATGTGGCCCTAATACGCCGTCGTAGATTGCCCCTTTATAGAGTAGTAAAATTTAAATTTACCAGCAAACTTAAACTCTCACATACATTATAGGATGAGCTTTAACATGTTAAAGCCTCTTCAGAATAAACTGACAATAGCAGGAAAATATTTTTATTTTAGATTTGTGGTTGACTTTGAAGACTCATGCCTCATGGAGACTGAGACGTGATTAGCATACATTTCTAGCATAGAGAATGAATCAGAGCTAGGGGAGAGGGATATATACATACATTAGAAGAAGGCCCATTAGTGGGATAACAGAAGTACTGATTTATGTATTCTCCCGGCATCAACCGACAGGGACATTAATGTTACAGATGGGGACAGGTGACGTTGTCAGAATCATCAGTCTGCAGGTGATGCAGTGCCAAAACGATGTGAGAGGAGCAAGCAGAGAGGATTGGCAATTGGAGGAGTGAAAAATGATATTTTTTTTTTTTTTTTGCTGCTCTTCACTTGCCTTCAGACCACCCA